>NC_050467.1:34862102-35162426 GCF_013373865.1 Monomorium pharaonis | reverse complement strand
GAGTTTCCACTATTGCAGCAAACAACTAAGCATTCGTGGGCCATCAAGACCGCTATTCAGCTCGAGAAGCCACGATATGTATCTTTGCTCTGCAGACGGGTCGAAAGAACATTGTGTCCGAGGATCCAAGCCGATTCGATCATTGCAAATTGACAAGCATGAAACTGTATCTAAACTCGGAATGTTATCCATACGACGATATGAACTTGGATTTCGATAAAAATAAATGGACGATTCTGTACATGTACGCGCGTTTCTGCAAGGGTTATTATAGATACGAGTATCTCGAGCCGAACCTCACCACTTCAACTTTTCTACTTAACGGTCCATTCGTAATCATCGATTGCTCTCGACAGAACGAATCGGTCAAGAGCGCAACCGTGGACGTGCGCATAGAATTTGAATGCAAAGAGAATGTGTCGACGAATACCACCGCGTACTGCCTCATCATACACGACCGCGTGGTTCAGTACAACCCGTTGACAAACGTTGTGCGCAAATCACCTAACAACGTTGTACATTAAAGGAAAGGGAGATAAGACAATATATAACTCTACGACGCATCAAAGTCAATCACAGTCTTCTTGATAACAACAGTCATGTCTGCACCAACGTTCGTAGATTTGCAGGTTTTATCGTTGGAGGAAAATTTATCGTTAAGGAATTTGCCTCTCTCAAAGATGGATTTGAACTCACCCACTACTTGTTTACACCCACTTATCCATGGGAATACCTTACCAAGGCAGAAAGATGTCAGGTGGCATAGTTGAAAGTGAATCATCATGGAATATCATGGGAGGATGGATTAATTCCGCACAGCATGGCTAGGAGTTTGATTACAAAGGCGGTGATGAGTACAACTGGAACCGATGATGAAATTCTCGTGTACATCAAGGGATGTGAGAAACGAGAATGGTTGCGTGATTTTGCTTCTGGACGAGGCAAGACAGGAAGCTTACGTCGAGAATATCGAGACGCATTACGAAGACATAGAACCTCTAAACAAGTTGGACATTATGTACACTTTACGATGTCAGAATCATGTGAACAATTGCCGCTTATAACAAATGTATTTAAGCTGTTTAATTGGTGGTCTAAGAATAAAAAATATATATCGTATCCATTTTTACATTCTTTTTAACCCCCTCATATTTCCCTTTTTCCCATCTCGTTTTATTTATTTATACAATAATTTTTTAACTTAAAACTATATGGGAAAAAATAATTCTAACAATATCATTTTTATACATTTATTTTGTTATATAAAGCATAACGTACAATATGATTCACAACGTAATTAGCTTACAGTTTACAAGACTGGTTTTCTTTACACATTTTACTTGTCATATAAAGCATCATATACAATATTATCGAAAGCGTAAGCAATTAGCTCACACTCTACGAGACATGTTTTATCATATTTTTCGCGTAATAACTTATAGCGTCGCTTTTATTGGTGACATGATTTTTGACGCAAAATAGTAATAAAACTTCTATATTTATCGCTCACGCTGTACGTATGTTGAGCTAATTGATGACACACATAATCAACACGGGAGAACGCATAGTTTAACGATAGGTCGTTGATACTCGAACGTGGCTGTTTTGACAGTAACCACACACGAACTAATCCGTCGGAACAGCGTGACACTGTGTCATTCCGGGTCGGCAAGCTTCCCACTTACATGGAGGTAACATGGAGTTTCGTAAGAGAACGAGTTGACCGACCTGAATTTGCGGCTTGACTTGTCGCCATTTTGTTCGTTGTTGTAAGGTGGTAACGTAATCGTTATACCATAATTTCCAAATCGCTCGGTGGATGTGTCGCACGAGTTGCCATCGCGAGAGGCGGTTCTCGTTGAGTTGAAGCGATGGCTCCGGATTTACAATCAGAGCGGATTCCGACAAAAAATGACCCGGAGTTAATATTCGTAATCGTCAAGCGTATTCGAAAGAGGCGCGATCGGGCGGAAATTTAAACAGGCTTCGATCCTGCATAAAAGGTTGTAATTTCTCGAATGTGAGCATATGAGTGCCTAATATGCGACGCAAATGGTTTTTAACGCTTCGTACGCCGGCCTCCCACAAGCCGCCGAAGTGTGGAGCAGACGGTGGAATGAAGTTCCACGTCACATTATCGGATGCGGTTAAGTTTAAAAAATTAGGATCGCGCACAGCCGCTCTGTACGCTTTATAGTCATTTCTCGATCAGCTCCAACAAATGTTGTTCCGTTATCAGAATACATCGCTTGGGGAAGGCCGCGACGTGCGCAAAAACGGGAAAAGGCGTTTGAAAAAGCCGAGATGGGTAATCTCCGACTAACTCTAAATGTATCGCTCTGGTCGCTAGACAAATGAAAAGGGCGATATAGGCTTTACGCGATGTAATGCCTCGACCCGCAGAGGCGCGAATCTGCACGGGACCAGCATAATCTACCCCGCAATGCAAAAAACTGCGAGCAGACGCCGACACACGAGGCTCGGGAAGGTCGCCCATTAGTTGGGTAGAAATCGCGACGCGTTCGCGCGTACATAGTTATGAATTATGGATCTTACGATGTTACGAGCGCGGAGAAGCCAGAAATCGCGACGTAAACAAACTTATCGTGAGCTGAGGTCCGGCATGCAATGCCCGTAGATGAGCTTGAGTTACAATTAGCGACACCAATGGATGGGTCGCCAGAGAATCGGATGCCGAACAGAAAATGACAGGGGGGCCTTAGTCAATCGCCCACCCACGCGTAGAATTCCGTCCTTATCAAGGACGGCCGGAGAGCGATAATCGAGCATTTAGACAAAAGAGGGCGATTGTTGGCCAGAGAGTGTATTCGGCGGGCCGGAAATATGACCGATTGAATCTTTTTTAACCAAAATATTCGTGCATCGTTGCAATCCGATGCAGAAATAATAATTGTTTGTGAGGAGGACGACAATAAATTATCGTTAGAACAGGAGCGACGGCATAAGCGAACGAATTTCAAAATATAGACGGTGACGCGAATTAATTTTGGCCATGAGGAATATCGCGTCGTAAGATTCCAGTGTCGTTTCGGTGGAGAGCATTGCAAGGCTATGACCTTCTCCTCCAATGGAGCTTGCGGAGGTAGTTGTGTGTCGGAGCAAGGCCATGCGGGAGCATCAAGGCGCAGCCAAGATGGTCCGTGCCACCACAAGTCGTGACTGACGATTTCGTTGCCGAGTAGGCCGCGCGAAGCACAATCCGCGGAATTGTCTTCTGTCGAGACGTGTTGCCACTTCCCGTTTGGAAGACGAGACTGAATTTCATTCACGCGATTGGCAACAAATGTCTTCCATCGCGACGGATGCTGAGTCCACCCACGCGAGGACGATCGTGGAGTCCGTCCAACAAAAGTACGGAAGATGGCTGTAACCGGGTGATTCGCGCACGAAATTGATAAGTCGAGCAAGTAGTAAACGCAGCGGATAATTCTAATCGTGGCACGCTTAGCGGTTTTAACGGCGCGACCTTTGATTTACCGACTAGCAAGGAAATTGTAGTGTGTCCCGACGAAACAACTTTGAGATACACGGCAGCAGCGTAGCTGTGTTTGACGCGTCGGCGAAACCGTGTATTTCAGCGGATTCCACGTCCGATCCGAGTCCGCACCATCGCGAAATCTGCAAATTTTTAAATGCACGAACCGAGAATAAATATCTTCCCACCTAGATAACAGGATGAAGGGAAGCCTATCATCCCAATCTAATTTTTGTCGCCATAATTGCTGCATAAAAATTTCGCGGTTATAATTACCGGTGACCCATCCGAGAGGGTCGTACAGTTTCGCAATAGCGGACAGAATGGTACGTTTGCTGGATGGAACGGGGTGCGAAAGTGCGACGCTGAATTCAAAGATATCGGTGGTAGGATTCCACCGATACCGAGAACTTTGATTTGTTCGTCAGGGGAAAGAGGCTTTTTGCCTGCCGAACTCAGAGTGACGGGATCAAGATCCGCGAGGAGAGCGGGGCGAATTACTCGCCCATTTTCTTAAATCAAATCCCACCGCATTTCAGGAGAGCGATTACTTGGTCTCGCGCTTGTCGAATGAAATCCGCGTTGTCTGCGCCGAATAGAATATCGTCGATATAGATGTTCTCAGCGTAGAATGGATACCGAGAGCGGAAATCGGTGACCTTCGTCGTCGACGAGTTGTTTTCAAAACGCGAAGGGCAAGGAAGGGCGCGCAGGACATACCGTACGTGACTGTTAACAGCTGGTAGTCAGTAGGCGGTTCATGCGGTGTTGCATTCCATAGAATGCGTTGGTAATTGATATCGCGTTGATCGACGCGAATTTGGCGATACATCTTCGCGATATCGGAGGAATAGACAAATTGGTATCGTCGCCATTGCAATAAAATTGACGTGATGTCGGTTTGTAATTTTGGACCGGCAGTAAATGGTCATTTAACGAAGACCCGTTGGAAGTGGCGCTTGATGCATTGAACACAACGCGGAGAGGGGTGGTAGCGTTATTTTCTCGAATTACAACCGTGATGCGGATGTAAACACACTGTATGGTTTCGCTCTGCGGTTGAGGCGCAGGTCGCATGTGATCGAAACGTTCATATTCCGCGAGAAAGTTTTGATATTCGTTTGCCAATACCGAATTGTTTTTAAATCGCCGCGTTAACGTGTTTAACATACGCTCGGCTTGGATACGCGAACGCTCCGATATCAAGAGAGGGAGGAGATTTAAAAGGAAGGCGAACGACATATCGCCCGTCAGAATCGCGAGAATGAGTCTCTCGGAAATGCGTTTCGCATTGTCTCTCTTGCGGCGAGAGAATAGATTGTCGTGGAAGTTCCTCGACTTCCCAGAAACGACGAAGCTCAGCCTCGAGAGCAGGAGAACACGAAATTTGGTGTGTGGAGATACTGGCGTGAGAGCTCTCTACGGATGAATGCGACGGGGATCTCGCCGCGGGAAAATCAATCGGTCCGGAAATAATCCATCCAAGAACGGAATTTTGGGCGATCGGCTGGCCGACGTCTCCCTTGCGGACGCCGCCAAGAAGTAAAGTACTGTATAGATCAGCCCCAATGATAATACTAATGGGATCGAAACTTGTCGGATCCGGGTCGGCCCACGATAAATCCGAAAGATGCGTGAACGCCGAAATATCTACACCGCGCTTTGGAACGTAAGTAGTTTAACGAGCCGAGAATGAGCGCGTCAGTTGAAAAAGCCGGAGTAGAAGCGCTATGCGGGGAAATAAATATCTGTGTCGCATGTTTAAAAGTGCCGGCGTGTATACCACCGACGGCGGTGACGGAGATGGGCATGCGACGGCGTTTTGCCCGCAGGAGTTGCGCCAATGACTCAGAAATAAAAGTCATTTCGGAGCCTTGGTCGAGCAGGGCTCGCACGACGGCGTCCGCAACCGTTACCCCACGCGGTCGCGAGGAGTACGTGCGATCGACGTCGTGGCGCGGTCGAAGCGGTAAGAGAACCCACCTCGGGTTTTTCAGCCGGAGCGACAGACGACGAGCAACTAGGTGACGCCGCTTCGGGAGCGATGGAAAAAGAATCCGAATCGAGATGTAGAAGCGAATGATTGCCGTTTTCTTGCAAACTCGACATGAGAATTTACTTTTGCACGACAGAACTGTATGCTTCTCGCTCAAGCAATTGAAACAACGTTTTTGCTACTTCACCATTTCTCGACGTTTGATTCGGATTCTTTTCCCTAAACTTAACGCAGGAATTTAGATAATGGGGGCGTGTCGCATAGCGGGCACTTTGGCGGAACGTTCGCTGACGCAGTAGCAGCGTGAACGCGATCGGAGGGAGCGGTTTTTGCACGGGCTTCACGGGGGCGCCGATTGCGTTGTTTTCCAATGCGCGAATGCAATGTTCGAGAAAGCGTTCAAGAGCGTCGAACGTAGGCGGATCGTCGCGACCGCTTTGCTGTAAATTCCAAGCCTTCCGCGTGATCGATCGAGTTTCTGCGTGACAAGGTACACGAGCATATCGTTCCAGAGGTTGTCGGTATTTGCGATCCAAATTCGCGAAGGATTTTAAAGCGGTTCTAACCTTATCATATAAAGATTGCAACTCGGAAGCCGATTCACGCGGTACGCTAGAAAGACCGAGCAGAGCGGAGAGATGATGTTAAGTGTGCGCCGCTTGTTCTCGTAGCGCAAAGTTAACGCGGCCCACGCGATTTCAAAATTCTCCGCGGTAATAGGAAGATTCGTAATACATTCTGCGGCGCGGCCTTTTAAACACGAAGATAGGAAGTGCATGCGAGCGAAATCATTCAAGTCTTTATTGTCGCGAATCAGCGTAGTAAACCGATCGCGGAACTGTGCCCACTCGTCGGGTTTACCATCGAACGGCGATAATTGAATGGGAGGGAGATGCTGCAACGAAAACGCGGATGCAGGTCGCGGGCGCATCCTGACGTCGGTCGACGTAGAAGGTACTTGAATGGTTCGGATTCACAGTCGGCTCAAGCTCCTCTAAGCAATCCGCCATGTAGTCCAGAGCGTTTGAGGTAGGCATCCTGGGCTCTCTCGAAATGGGTCCTCGCTGAAGTACGGGAACTCCTCTCGTGGAATTTGACCTTGGGAATCGCTTCCTTCACGGCAGCATGCCCAGTCACGAATTGGCTCCAATTGTCTTTGAGAAGCAGGAATGCGGGAACGAATCTTCGCCGTGGTCAGATTGCCCTTTCCAATTTTTTTGAAGTTTTCGAGGGCACGTTCGATTATCCTCTGGATCGTTCTTTGCCTCTCAAGAATGTCCGCCATGGTGAGCGATACGGATTATCACGTAAATCACTGGAATCACCTCCGCGTACCGCGAATTTAGAACTCACTCCGATCCGGCTCGAAGAACCAAATTTGTTTGCGCGTGCGTAGGGTAAACGCGATCGCACGAAGGAAATGCCGGGATCCGTCCCGATAGAGACGCGAAGTGAGTGGTCAGGAATGCGGGAGTTCACGGGAGGTGATAGGAATAAGGAGGCGTTGGTGTCACTCACACTTAATTATTTATTCACAACGAACGTTCGGAGCGAGGGGCGAACCGTATCTTTTACAAGGTGTCGGATATCTTGATACACCCTAATATTGCGCTACCTAATCGACGCGGAAATCTTGCAGAGCCTCGAGATCGAGGCCCTCGCGAATCCGGAAAATCTTGCGCGCGATCCGACGGAGATCTTGTGCGCGAGGCAAAGGACGTTCGCGGGAAAGATAACGGTCACCGGCGCACGGACGTAATACACTCACAACATTCACGCGAATACAAAACTGAAGAATTAATCAACGTTGGTTGACGGGAGAAATAATTCACGCGCACTATCACGGCGCGACTAATAGGGACGAAGCGGAAGTGAATCCCCGCAGCTAGGATCGGCGAAAGACGGGAGAGATCTGCTGGACTATCTAATTTCGGTTCCGGGCTGCAAGAGATTGGCGAATTTGGCATTGTAAAAACAATTACGATCGGAGGCGACAAAAGGGGCGGTAGGGAACCGATATCGAGACTTATTTGGGCATTGATTTGGACGTGCCCTTTTTTGGGCATGTTTATTTGCATAGTTACCAAGATGCATAGTTACCGGCGATGCGAGCAAACGAAAATCGCGCGCGTGAGGAGCTAGTGACAGCGCCGCGCGACTCGGTGCATCGAAGAAATGAACTACAAGGAGCTCGATGGCTGTCAGGAGCTCTCACTACTCGCGGATAAAACAGAGCCAATAAAAAGGAAATGTTAAAACTCTAAAGTAATTGTTATAGTCTCGAACAGGGGTCGTTGACTTTCTGATTGCGGATTGTAAAACATTAATTATACATCTAATAAGTGTAGCGACTTACATTAAGTAGATTAATGTTAAGGTCGCTCATATGCTACTACGTTGGCAACTCTTGGCTGCTATCAGTGGTGTCAGGTGTAAATGCATTGTCGTAGGTCGCTTTACTGTCCGATCCTCTCAACGATCAAAGCAATAAAGTCTATTCGATCTATTCGATCTGGCTGCTTACACTTCCGACTAAAAAGTATGTCTTTCTAAGTGCCCTTGAATTGCAAAATGTCCTCGTGTCTCTGATCTTCCCGTTATTCTTCTGCGGTGCTTGGACCTCTGACTCTAACTTCCGGAATCTCACCGTTGCCACCAAATTATGTTGTGTCTCCTGACGCAGTTGAAGGATTTTCAGAATTCAATTTTTGCTTTAGAAGTTAGAACCCATAGAAAGATAGGCCAAAAAAGATAGCCAAAATAAGAGAATTATGACACACTATTCCAACACTTTAAAATTTTATTTACTGTAGTTGTACACGCAAATCAAATATCACGCCGCATTAATAACGTCTTCACGCCACGTCATATTACTAGCGAAACATCGGTGGTATGCACTATGGCACATATATCTGTACTCTCCGCTCGGTCACTAATTATATCGATCGATCATTTACCAATATAGCGCAATTTCGTTGAGTCAGTGACCAATTGCGCTATGCGAGTTCTGCGGGGCTAAGCGTTTCGACATCGAAATGCAATTGTCTTGCGGTTTATCTGCGCTGTGCAATGTCTTTCTAAGGCGACATGGAACTGCTTCCGGGCTGCTCCGTATCAGAATTGTGCAAGTTAGCGGAAGTTAGTTGAGACTTCCGTAAGCGCGGCAAATTCCTTGGGCGTTTTCAAAAAATGGTATTCTCAGTTTTTTTACATGAGGATCTTTTGCAACGCCTTTCGACATCTTGCGCTTTGCTTTGCGACATCTTATCTGATTGTAGCGTAAACTACAATAGATTTTTAGAAAAAAGGGAGACAAAAAATATAAAAATACAAATTCATATCAAGACAATAAAAGTAATATTTTTATATATTTTTTCTTAACTTCTGTGTAATTTACAATAAATATTAATATGCAAAAAATGTCACATATAAATATATACAAAGGCAAAATAATGTATACTATTTCTTGAGTCGTTTTCTTCAAACTAGCTTTCCTTTTTTCTCTATTGCTTCCATACGCATATCCTCCAAAGCTTCCATATATCCTGCAAATGTTTAATTTTACATTACAACATGCTACTCATGTTACTATTAGTAAGCAAAAAGCTTTAAATCAATCTTTTAAAATATTGATTTTTTAAATAAATTTCACGAACACTATGACATAATATTTCCTAAATATTCTTTAATTTTCACTTTATAACGTAACATTTCTAAACATTACAATTATAATGTAGAAGTATTACAAGAAGTATACAATAGAAACTCCGCATTGCCACGATCGCGGGGGTTTGCACCGTAGCATTGAGTAAAATTGTGGCACTGTAAAGTAACTTCACTCAAGAGAATGAGAGAGAGAGAAACAACTCTAGAGAAGACATTAACATACAATAATAAGACACAACAAGACAATAAGCAAACTGCGCAGCGACGATGCGCGGTAATACAGTAGCACTCGTATTACGTGCAAAATGGAAGAATCAATTTCCATTTAGTAAGATAATGGAAAAGGCATTGAGGGGAAACGCAATAAATTAAAGCGGTAATATGGAGGTTCTATTGTATTCTTAATATTTTATTTAAACATTTTTTATAATAACATTATATACAATATTAACCCTTTGATTGCCAAATCAGTTTTTTTTTTCAGCAAATTTTCTCGAAACTTTACATACCTTCGTTTTATGGATCGCTAATTCCAATCTGAATTCAAATTTTGCAAATTCAATATGACGGATCAAATATGGAAGCGTCCCGTTTGCCCAATATTGTCAATATTGACCACAATCCCGATTGACCACGGGTTGGATTGGCCACGTCATATTGGCCATGCGTCAATATTGGCCACGTCAATATTAGCCACGCGTCATTATTGGCCACGTCATTATTGGCCACGCGTCAATATTGACCACGTCAATATTGGCCACGTTAATATTGGCCACGCGTAATATTGCCCACATCAATATGGCCACGCGTCAATATTATCCACGTCATATTGGCGTGACTAATATTGACGTGGTCAATATTAACGTGGCCAATTGCGACCGTGGTCAATATTGACGTGACCAAACGGGTGCCACTCTCAAATATAGCCGCCATGAGCTAATAAATTAATGAAAATCTGGATGTTTTTGCAGGAAATATATTTTTTTACGTATTGTTACAAATCTATGATTAAATAATAAAAATAATATAAAAATTGGAAATGACAATATTATATGGCTACCCTCACAAAATGTTGCTCACTCTCTTAGCATTATCCAAATTCATAAATTTTTATCTCAAAAACAATACATCTAATAGCAAAATATCACAAAAAAACTAGTTATATTGTAAAATTCGTGTAGAACACGGTTATATTTTTCAAAACTTCAAATTATCAGTTTTTTAACATTTTCACCCACCGTGTTGGGTCCATAAATTCATTTATTTTTCAGTTTTGATCATAGATTAGTAATCAAACAACTTCAAAAATCTTTTATACTTGAAAATGGTCAAATCCAATATAAATTTTAAGAGAAATCGACTTTTTTCTGAAAAAATCATTTTTCACATTTAAATTGTCATAAACAACCACTAAAAAACAATTAGATGCAAAAAAATTTTAAACATGTAAATTAAAAGATAACAAATGGGAAGTATACTTCCAACTGGCAATAAAAGGGTTAAGAAATACATATTTAAAAACATTATATCATTGTAAAAATATTGTGTTAATATCTTGCTTATTGAGTTTACTCGTACAAAAAATGCAAAGAAATATATATGTACAGGAAAAAATTTTTTCAAAACACCATTTTTAGAAAGCAAACATTAATTAGCAATATTAATGATAAATATATATGTAGAGACGTTTAAAACGTGACGCTTTTCTGTCTCCGCAATCTTGGAGTATCGTGAGGGAACGAGAGAGCGCGTTTTGACACGCGAAGAAGCGACGTTCGTGAGGAAATCTGAAAAAGACAGCCAGTTGTGAGTCTTGGCAATATTTCAATCGCGATACGTAATATCTTATAACAAGGTCATCACGGATTACACACGTGAGGGCTCAGTCCAGATGGCCCAGACAGCAAGTAGACAAAAGGTAAACGCAGACGGGGTACCACGTGGACAACGACAATCGCGGCGCAAGGTGTATCGCGTGGACAACGAAAAAAGTAGCGGACGAAGTAGCTAGTAGTGTATCACGTAGATAAAGAAACATAATTTGTAAGATAACAGGGCGTGCGCACGCATATCTTCCGATGTGTAATTACAGCGATCTACGACTGATGCCAGTGCTTTCACACTAGCCCTATTAAGAAATACTGCGAGCTCGAAAAATCGTGGAGAAATCGTGGCTGCATGAAGATAGCAAAGACGGGCATGGCAGTCATTTTACACATCGGAAGATATGCGTGCGCACGCCCTGTTATCTTACAAATTATGTTTCTTTATCTACGTGATACACTACTAGCTACTTCGTCCGCTACTTTTTTCGTTGTCCACGCGATACACCTTGCGCCGCGATTGTCGTTGTCCACGTGATGAACAATACGGTCCAATCGGTACCAAGTATTTATCAGCGAGAAGCTGAGTTGTATGGGCGGGAAAAGAAATTGGGCGAACGTGAAGTAGCCCTACTGCAACAAGAGCTGAACATGCGGCTTCAAGGCGACTCTTTGAGCGCGAATCGTGAGGATGAAAGATGCGGATTTTTGAACGATAATGGCGTCATGGTGGGTACGAAAGTACACCTGCGACTGACACATATGAGTGTGGCAGCCATTGCAGAGCTGTTGACGCCTCTGACAAATCTATTAAAAACCAACACGCAATTCCTTTTTTGGTTAACAAAAGAGCTAGTATTAGCTCTATATCGCAGTAAAGCGAAAACGCAGTTGCACACGGACGTTTCTTAACAAGAATATGGTACCATTTTGTTGCAATGCGGGAACGAAAATCAATGTTTTCATCCCGTCTACTACACCAACAGAACAACGACACTAGAGAAGAAATATGTCAGCTACTACTTGAAATAATAAAAGCGCTGAAGAAATTTCGTAGTTATATACTAAGAATTCCATGCACTAACGTTACCAATTGTCGTACTTTCACTTAATCGATGAGCAAAAAAGATTTACGTGTTAGAATAGCCCGATGGGCCTTATTGTTCGACTACAAGATCGAGCATCGCCCAGACAAGAATATGGCACACTTAATTGCAACCCACTTCCAATTTGTTCGGTGATCAACGTAATGATGTGTAATTGACGGCCCGCATAAAGGCTCAAAACAAGAATAACGACGTGAGAAAAATCCAAGTCGGTTCGTCAGAAAAGGGAAAGCTACAAATTTCATTGAATAAGGAAGTTTGTTGCTTCGAGAGCTAACTTAATGACAATGCCTAAAAATCAAGTAATCAAAAAGATGCACGAGCTGAGACATTTCGCGACTGCCAAAATCGAAAGTTTGATAAAACCCGATTACTGGGTATCTAACCTCCGACCAAAGATAAAGAAGGTGATAAAAAACTGCCTTAGCTATATCCTGGCGAAAAAAATGTCTTTTGAATCCAATAGAGAAAGAGTATGTACCGTTAAATGTATTACTCATTGACCATTTAGAACCATTGCCATCGATTGTTAAGTCCTACCAGCATATATTCGTTGTGATCAATGCCTTGTCAAAATTTGCTTGGCTCTATGCTATTAGATCGGCGAGTACGGTGGAGATGTAGCGCACGGACAGAACCGGGCAACGATATTCTGCAATCCCAGACAGATCATCTCGGATCGAGGAACTGCCTTTACCTTCTGAGATTTTAAGTATTGCGAGGCGCAAGGCATAAACATTCGTTGATTACCAATCGGGGACAAGGGACATTGTAACAACAAATTGAATAATAAAGTATTGGGATTTCATTATTCAATTTGTTGTTTGAGACACACCCGAAATTGCGGGATCGTCTCGACGTCAGGAAAATGCTGGAGAAAGAATGTATTCCCGCGTTTTAAGATTCTCGCGATGAATTAAGAGTCCAAGCTAGCAAAAGCATTAGAAAGATACAGCAAAAAAACAAGCGAAGCTACAACAGAAAGCGGAAGAAGGCCACAAATTATCATGACGGCGATCTTATCGCCATAAAACATACTTAGCAAGTTCCTGGCCAGAAACTATTGTACAAATTCCTGAGACCCTACCAAGTAATCAAAATACTCCGAAAGGACCGTTATATTGCTCGGAAGATAGGTGAAGAAGAACAAAAAAAAAACCGTTGCAAACTGCCACGTCGGTTGACCACATGAAGCTGTAGATCGACGAGAACCCATCTGACCAGGAGAAAGATCAGGGCATCATTCGGAGCGACTAATGCTGCAAAATGGCTAAGTTGTATGAATGTTTAAATGTAACCCGCGCTTTTTTGTCTCCGCGGTCTTGGAGTATCGCGAAGAAACGAGAGAAAGCGCGCGTTAACACACGAAGGAGCAACGTTCGTGGGAGAATCTAAAAAAGACAGACAGTTGTAATTAAGTCGTTACAATGCGGTGGCAATGCGTGATATCTCATAACAAGGTGACCACAAATCTTACATGCGCACACGCACACGCACGCGCACGCGCGCGCACACACACACACACGCGCACGCACGCACGCACGCACACACACACAAAAAAAACACACCAAATTTGAAACAGTTTCCTAAATTGGAACCTCCTTATTTATCGGAAACTAAACACCATATTCATATGAATACCAATAAAAACATAATCCGCTTGGTACATATTAACTCCTACATATTAAGTTTCACGGAAATTAGATAAATTTTTAATTTTATGCCCGCCATATTAAATCCACCATTTTAAATTTTGAAATTAATAGCGGATTCATAATCAGCACCTCAAAAAATCCCCAAATACTAAGTTTTATGGAAATTAGTTAAATTTTTAATATTGCATCCGCCATATTGCATCTGCCATTTTCGAAAATCTGACAACGGATTTGTGATCAGCGACCTCAATCCCTCAGATGTAGAGTAGAAATTGACGCTCTTTTCTGAGAAAAAATAATTTTTTTACCAAAGTTTTTTACCAAAAAACAACAAATTTTTAGTATTTGTTTATTTATAGCAAATAAATAAATAAAAATTTGTAGTCACATATATTTTTTAAACATACCTTAAGGTATCCCGAACTATCAGAAAACAAAAAAAAAAGGTTTTAAAAGGTTAAAAAACCGTTAAAATAATTTAAAAACTAGAGAGACCTTAGTGTATCACTCAGTGATCCACTGTGCAAAAGGTTAAGATGGTCTTGAAATAAGATTTAACTGTCAATATTGGCCAAAAACAAATGATAGACTAATCTCTTTAATTTAAAAAAGTATTTGGTTATTTTGTTTTTATCCTCTGTATGTGCTCGTGCACGCGCGCGCGCGCGTGTCCGCTATTAACAAATTGCTAATTAAAGTTTACTTTTTAAAGATACGATTTCAAGAAATATCTTTTCTCCCTACAAATATTTTTCCACTGCATCTTACAAAATACGCGATATTAATAAATACCTATTTTTGAAGATATATATTCTTCCTTTAATTGTTCCGCAAAGTTACTTTCCATAGCGATATCATCTTCATCATCAATGTTTTTATATTTACTCTTATCATAGCCAAATATCTCGCTAATATGTTTACTATAATCTTCCTCGTTATTTTCTGCTCCATCATCTATGAATCAGACAAATCTGAATCGCCTTCTTCGTCATCATCATAAATGCGTCCTGTAAAATTAAATATCAAGTGATTAATTAGTATCTAATTCTTAATAAAATTCTTAGTGAGCATTCATTAAACTCTTTGAAAAAACATTTTAAAGACACATCATTTCTTAAAAATAATATCCATAAATTATCTCATATAACATCTTCCAAAAAAGCTCTTTGTAATGTTTCTAAACTCATTAGACCAAGCTGCATTGCCATGTATTAAAAACCACAATTAGCGTGAGTTCCCACCGAGCACGTCACGTGTCGCGTCGTCTATTCTATTGAATTATTCTATTGTATTATTTGATTATTCTATCATCAAATAATACAATAGAATATAACACATGACGCCTGATAAGAACTCATCATTATTGTGATGCCGATAAAATTATCCGATTACATAATAAACTTAATAAACTCGCACCTTGAATTTTATTTTGACTTAATTAAGAATCACATTGTACAAATATAATTAAACATTGTGTACACTATAAAGCAGGTAACTTATATAACCTATAACATGTTAATAAACTAACCACTATTATGTCATGCTATGTTTAAGCCTGTGTGTCTTCAGCAAAGTAAATTTATTATAAAACATTTTCTACAGAAACTCAGGCTGTTCTGATATTCGCCGCTAGTATTATATACATATGTATATATATACATATATATATATATACAGGGTGTCCCAAATCTGGTGTGCAATACTTCATGGAAAGATAGACGGGATCGAGATGAACATAAAAATCTAATATAGTCTTGGTTAGGTCTATCAATAATCAAGATATAAATTTTTTAATTTATGCAAATGAGAGCGCACCTTGCGCGCCGAAGGAAGGGCTCGAGCCGCTCGAGCCATAGCACGGCCTACTGTCTCAAGCATTGGCTGCCGGCGGCGGGAGGAAGAAGGAGAAGCGTGGCGTCGTCGCCGTTCCCACGTCTCGCCGCACCGCGCCTAAGCTCGCGTCGATGGTTGCTACGCATACTTGCGATTACATGACGAGATTATGAATTATTAATAAAAATAGGACAAATTTAAATCGTAATAAACTTCTGTAAATAAGAAAGTCGAAAGAGAGAAAGCGATGGAAACGTATGAACCCTGCAAATAATATAATATTTGCCACATCAAATTTTCTTATCGTTTTTTATGGAATATTAAATTAACGAAGATTTATCACGATTGATTCTTTATACATTCTCCTTTCGTAACCATCTTATTAGAAAATTACAAAATGCACGAATTATTATCCCTAATATACACTCTTTGTAAAATAACACGATAGAAAAATATTCACGTTTGATCTAAGGACTTCAGTATAAATTATTCGATGCGACTTCTACGGTAATTATAGGTAATTAGAGATCAATGTTATGTCAAGTACGTTAGTATGGTTAACTACAAAGGATTTTGTATATGATAGAGAACTTCGAGTTTCTTCTATCGTTAATACATTTGAAAATCTCTCGTAATTAATAATGCAATTAAAGGTAGAAGAAACTATAAGTTTTCTATGGTTATAAAAGAGAATCCTTCGTTGTGTTAACAATATATGATATTAAACATTAATTTTTAAACATAATTATCGTAGCATCGCGCCTAAGCTATCGTGAAATCGTTACATCAAGAGGAAATATTTTTCTGTGTTATTACAAAGAGTGTAACATACTATGGATAAGTATTTCGCGCATTTTAGTATGACACCTTTCTCTGCCTCTCTCTCTCTCTCTCTCTCTCTCTCTCTCTCTCTCTCTTTCTCTCTCTCCCTCTTTCCCTCTCAAGCACTACGTATTACACTAATACAATAAATATTACCACGTTTAACAACATCTTTAGTTTGTACTATTCTACTTTCATTATGTGTAATTTGAATAAAATTTTAACAATTATCATTTCTTTATATTTTTAGTGTTACACACGATCGAAAAAAAAATTATTAAAAATTATCACTAAAACTGCGATAAATAATCTGCACGATACTTTCTTTCTGAGTGTCGTATCGTGTTTAATGTTAAAAATGTTAAAAAATAATAATCTTGTTAAAAAAATTTTATATGACATTTAATGAAACTCTAATAATATTGATTGGAACTGTTGTTGAAAATGACGTTTATCATGTTTCTGTAAATACTTTAGAAAGAAATTCTTGCTAAATTACAAAGTATAAAAGTACAAAGTTCAATTTTACATACGAATCAAGAGTAAATAAAAAATTCAATAATGAATAAAAGAACTCAGAATTCAAAATTTTACACAAAAATTCAAACGTAATGATAGAACAAACTGTAAAATTTTTATATTTTTCGTATTGTTTTGAAATGTGACTTACTTAATATCAAGAAAATAATTTCACTAACACTTCTACAATTCTAGAGTTTTTTTATAAAAATAAAGCGGAACGTGTTGCTACAATTTTTTTATTAAAAAGACAAAGATAAAAAGATGTATTTCGCGAATTTAGCAGAATATCTTTTCCTCCAAAGTATTTACAGAAACACGATAAACGTCATTTTCAACAACAGTTCCAATCAATATTATTAGAGTTCCATTAAATGTCATATAAAATTTTTTTAACAAGATTATTATTTTTTAACATTTTTAACATTAAACACGATACGACACTCAGAAAGAAAATATCGTGCAGATTATTTATCGCAGTTTTAGTGATAATTTTTGATCATTTTTTTTTTCGATCGTGTGTAACACTAAAAATATAAAGAAATGATAATTGTTAAAATTTTATTCAAATTACACATAATGAAAGTAGAATAGTACAAACTAAAGATGTTGTTAAACGTGGTAATATTTATTGTATTTGTGTAATACGTAGTGCTTGAGAGGGAAATAGGAAGAGAGAGAGAGAGAGAGGAGAGAGAGAGAGAGAGAGAGAGAGAGAGAGAGAGAGAAGAGAGAGAGAGAGAAGAGAGAGAGAGAGAGAGAGAGAGAGAGAGAGAAGAGGCAGAAGAGCGAGAGAGAGAGAGAGAGAGAGAGAGAGAGAGAGAGAGAGAGAGAGAGAGAGAGAGGAGAGATAGACGAGAAGAGAGACGAGACGTGATGAAAGAGAGAGAGCTAGAGAGAGAGAGAGAGAGAAATAGGAGAGAGAATCAGAGAGAGTCTATCTTTGTGTCATACTAAAATGCGCGAAATACTTATCCATAGTATGTTACACTCTTTGTAATAACACAGAAAAATATTCCCTCTTGATGTAACGATTTCACGATAGCTTAGACGCAATGCTACGATAATTGTTTAAAAATTAATGTTTAATATCATGTATTGTTAACACAACGAAGGATTTTCTTTTATAACCATAGAAAACTTACAGTTTCTTCTATCTTTAATTGCATTATTAATTACGACAGATTTTCAAACTTATAATGTATTAACGATAGAAGAAACTCGAAGTTCTTTATCATATACAAAAGAAAATCCTTTGTAGTTAACCATACTAAGATACTTGACATAACATTGATCTCTAATTACCTATAATTACCGTAGAAGTCGCATCAAATAATTTATCTTAAAGTCGTTAGATCAAACGTGAATATTTTTCTATCGTGTTACTTTACGAAGAGTGCATATTAGGAATAGTATTTCGTGCATTTCGTAATTTTCTAGTAAAATGGTTACGAAAGGAGAATGTATAAAGAATCAATCGTGATCAATCTTCGTTAATTTAATATTCCATAAAAAACGATAAGAGAATTTGATGCGGCAAATATTATATTATTTGCAGATTTCATACGTTTCCATCGCTTTTTCTCTTTCGACTTTCTTATTTACAGAAGTTTATTACGATTTAAATTTGTCCTATTTTTATTAATAATTCATAATCTCGTCATGTAATCGCAAGTATGCGTAGCAACCATCGACGCGAGCTTAGGCGCGGTGCGGCGAGACGTGGGAACGGCGACGACGCCACGCTTCTCCTTCTTCCTCCCGCCGCCGGCAGCCAATGCTTGAGACAGTAGGCCGTGCTATGACTCGAGCGACTCAAGCCCTTCCTTCGGCGCGCAAGGCGCGCTCTTATTCGCATAAATTAAAAAATTTATATCTTGATTATTGTCCTAACCAAGACTATGTTGGATTTTTATGTTCATCTCGATCCAGTCTATCTTTCCATGAAGTATCGCACACCAGATTTGGGACACCCTATATATAAAGTTATATAATAGACATTGAACAAGTCTAACAGACCAAACAGATTAGTAAATGCTCAGTAATTCTTTATTATGATTAGTTCTTCCAGCAAAGAATTAAAGGCAAAAACCAATTATATTAAAGAATTACTGAGCGCTCGCTGATCTGCTTCATCTACTAAACATGCCCATTTTATGAACATTGAAGTTCAAAAAATCAAATCATAATATTTTTTTAAATATCATTTATGTGATAGTTTCTTTTCCTCTAAAATCAACACAGAAAACTTATTGTAATCATTATGCTGTCGTCAAAACTGTAAGTACCCAACTCTCAAATCTGAGTACTTAAAGAACTCTTTTTGGTAACATTTTGCTTACTGGGTTGTTTTCATTGTACTGCATTATTTATAAGAAAACTTACTTTTATTCGATGCCTTTTTAATTATCTTAGATTTCATGGGTCTAACAGGTGGTGGAAATTGTTTTGATTTAGCATTAGTTAACGAAGATTTTAACTTTAAATCCGAAGGTGGGAATTCCTGCAACTTAATATCTTTAGGTAATATTTGCTTATTTATATATGTAGATTTAACCGTGTTTAATTTATTAGAGGATTGAGATTTTACGTCTTCCAGTTTATTTCTACTTTGTGCCAACTTCTTTTTTTCTTCTTCGATAGCACGTCGCATTTCTTCTAGTTGTTTTCTCTCAGCTTCTAATTTTTTCCGTTCTTCTAATATCTCATTCTTAGAAGAGTTCTTGTTCGAATTTGATTTTTCAATATTATGTTTATTATTGGGTTTATTGCTGGATTGGTCAGTAATTTGTTTAGAAATAGTCGTTGCGCATTTTGAAATATTTTTGTTCGACGTTGAATTTGAGACCACAGATTTTTCATTAGCTTTAAGAACCTTGTTTGATTGCGTTTTATCGAGTTTGCTGGACGTGCTTGTAACACTCGGTTTTTTATTTGCCTCTAAATCTTTCTTCTCGCGTTGTTCCTTCCTCTCTTTTTCTTGCATGTGCTCCAGTTTCTGACGTTTTGTCATTGGCCGTTCATTCTCGGCTTTCGGCTTAACTTCTATAATTATAGGTTCATGCTGTTTTATCTCGGCAAGTTTCAAAAGTTCTGCGAAACCCATAAGCGGTGGTAGTGATTTTTTCTTTGCTTTAGGTTTTTCATCTTTGTCCTCTTTGATTTTGTTATAATCTTCTTTGCTATCTTCTTTGCTATCTTCTTTGCTTTTTTTTGTCTTTTCTACTTTTTCATCAACTTCAGTTTCTTTTGTATTCAAAGCAGATGATTTCTTTCTTTTCCTGTATCCGCTATTTTCTTCTAATTCTTGTTGTTTCAAAGCTTGTTTTACTCTGTCCTATAACATATAAAACAATATTTAATCAGCTAAAGTAACAAGCTAATATATTTCATATTTGTGTCACTCTCTCATTGAAAAAATCTATTTCTTTCCATCAAAGAAAGAAATAATATAAAAATATAAAACTAGAAAATAATAGTTATTATAAAATATATTTTTTTTATTAAGAAAGTCCTTCAGTTTTTTCGCACAATATAAAAAAACTTGATCAAATTTTAAGTATTATTATGTATTTTATGTATTTTATGTATTATACCACTAATGTAATCAATATTGCCCGATTCTCAACGCAAGAAGGTAGAATCTTGTCGAGAATCTTTTTGTTTTTCTTTGTTTTCTTTTTTAAGTTCTTACTTTACATTTGGCATCAAAGCAATATTTTTATTGTTCCTAATGAAAATTATACAAGCTTCTATAGCCAATGCTACTGTTTTGTACAACACGGCTAACAACCAAGTAACAAAATTGACAAAAAAAGAGCTTGTTTTAAGTATAAGTAAAGCATATCTTTCTAAATCAAAAGAAAAATGTCTCTATGACCACAAGTGGCAGACAAAGACAAAACAAAAATATTTCTCTGATGATAAATGTAAAGTAAGAACTAATAAATATTGTGAAAATTGTAATTTATACTTATGCAAGATATGCTTCTTAAAATTACATATGTAAATAATAAACATAGAAAAAAATATACTATATATAATATAAAAAATATAAAAATAACATATAAAATATAAATTACAAAATGTAAAAATAATTAAAAACTTCGAAAATGACAAAAAAATATTTAAAAAATAAAAAATTAAAAAAACAAAAAGATTCTCGATAAGATTCTACCTTCTCGCGGTGAGAATCGGGCAATATTTGATTACATCAGTGGCAAAAGATGTTGAGAAAAGGCAGTACGTACGCATGCACACAGACGCGCACATGCGTAAATAAATGCGTATATACATATTTACATATTTATGTAATGATGATTGGCCACAACTCCATTCAAACAAAAGTTATGTTAGTATGTATTTAATTGTGTGCGCATATTATCATATACAGTTAAATAAACATCATATTATTTATATTTTGAAATTTCCCAATACCCGACAGATGTAAATTTTAAAATTTTATACGATTTTTTCGACAAAAGTGCAAAAAAATTCGTGAAAATCCTTAATTTTTACGATATATTCAATATTTCAAAGCGCCATTTTAGATTCTGCCATATTTGTTTGTCAGAACAATTTTATGCATATTTAAGATCAATTATTATTAACGATAAATATGAAAAAAAAGCGAAATTTTGGTATTTTCCGACCTTTCGACCGCTATATTGCATCCGTCATGATGAAATTTATTTAACTAAGTACATAATTTTTAAGTTCAAACAAAAATTGCACGGTTTAAAAAGGTTCCGACCAAATATCAAATGTATATCATAATCAAAATTGCGAATTAAAAGCAAAAAACCTGTTAAAAAAATAGTTTCTTTTTTTTTATCTCAAAAATCATCAAGAATTTGGAATTTTTCTCGAATTTTGAAGATCAGAATCGAAAAGTGCATACTCGAAAATACTCGGATATGCATTTCTTATAGATATTTTCATCATTTTCACTGAGTGCTGAATGATTGAAGTGAACGATACGAAACAGTCCTGGTTTGATGTTAAAGGATTAATGGGTTAAAGAGGAAAATTCATGTAAAATAAATTTTTTTACAAATTTTTTTTATTCCCTAAATCGATAGAAAACATTTTAAAAATATGATAAAACAAAATAGAACGCAATCTGAACCCTTTTTCAATATTATTTTAAAATTGTGAAGCGCTCTCAACGCTCGGAGAGCACAAGTATATGAACACACGTTGGACGCCTGATCTTTCGGTCCCTTCACACAATAATACTTCTAAAAATTGACTTTAGTACAAGTAACAATTGCTTATAAGAAACCAGATGTTTAAATTTTTGTGAGTGTAGCAATCTTCTTTTGAATAGATGGCATCTCTTCAATTAGTACGCAAGCGAGTAAAGCAGTTGCTTCATAAACACCCCGAATAGTAAAAATAAATCATAATAAATCGTATTAATATTGTAATTGAACAACGTTTTCGCCGACTCCATCGATCAGCATCGCATAAAGAGGCAAGAGCGCCGCTTGAGCAGCCTTGAAAGATCTAAAGATGCTCGAACAGCTCATAAAAAGAAAAAAGTGGCTTTATTAAAGTAGTTTGTAAAATAAGAACGTCTATTCTATAAACCTGGTATCGCTGATTAGTATATAAAAAATAGTAGTAAGTTTTAATTAAACACGTTTTTCTTGTGATTTTTGTTTCGAAAACTTTAAACGTGTTTTTCTCGAAACGCAAAATTTTGCGCGCCAGAACGTGTAGCTCAAAAAGTTGACGACCAATAATGCTTTACCTTAGACATTTACACAGTGTGTATGTTCTGCATAAAGTATAAAAGTCTTCGTGAAAAGATAGACGAGATCAAGGTGAACATAAAAGTCTATCATAGTTTATGGATATCTCCAATAATGGCCGAGATATTCATTTTTTAAATTGTACGAATGAGAGCGCGCCGAGGGAAATGCCGAGCCACTCAAGCTATAGTACTCTGTGTCAAGTATTGACTGCCGGCGGTAAGGGAAGAAGGAAAAGCGCGCCGTTGCTCATGCTTCGCCGCGCTTCTCCTTCTGCCCCTCCCCCCCTCCCCTACCGCCAACAGCCAATAGTTAACACAGAGGGCCGTCCTATAGCTCGAACGGTTCGGCGCTTCCCTCGGCGCGCTCTCATTTGTACAATTTAAAAAATTAATATTTCGGCTATTATTGGAGATATTCAAAAACTATAGGAGACTTTTATGTTCACCTTGATCCCGTCTATCTTTCCATGAAGACTTTCATACCTTACGCAGAACATCATGTATATTCTTTAACTTTTTCTCCACAAACCTATTCGTTTGTTTATTATTAATTTTTAAACAATAGCTTTTTGCAATTGTTTATTTAAAAATATCGTTTATCTTTGTATTTGTTGCTATTTCTTCAATTTTGCAATTTTGCAATTTTTTATGTAAATTTAAATTTATAATAAACGTTTTTGCATAAATTAAAGTTTTCTTTTTGAATTTTTTATTTCGGATCATTGTCGTGGCCTTTGCGTTTCCCGGAAATTTTTAAAGGAGCCATCTTTGAGCCGTCATTACTCAAACAATTTACAATATTTCTTATTTAATGTAATAGACTAAATAGTCAAAAAAACATATCCAAAGTTTCAAAACAATAGATTCATTACTTTTCTTTTAAAAAATTCTTAAAATTTAGACCATTTACATGAGTTTCTCCCTTAAGTGCGCCATATTCTCACCATCTCCCTTATACAGTGGAACCCCGTGTACTCCGCATTAGCGGAAACTATCCCCTCCATACGCACTCGGCCCACATGAGTAGCGTGTGTGGGGATAGCAATGCAGTCACGTAGTATGTAAGCAGTTATGACGTATTCTTTTAAAGATTTGTGCAAGATTTTAATCTATAATTAATTCATTTAAGACTAAGAAATGGCTAATATTTTTTTAAATTTAAGAATTTATTATTTTGTCTACATGGTCATTAAAAATTGTCTCAAAAAATTGTTTCAAAATATTATTCGTGTAATATAAATAAAAATATATTTTTATATAAATTTTTATTTGAAAAATTCACGCACATGTAAATAAAATAGCCAACACTAATTAAAAATAAATTGTTTAAATGTAATCACATAAAAAAAGAAACACCGATTGCAATCAAAGCTGGATTTCTAATTTGATAATATTTTATTTATAAATTATATATTGGAAAATAATAATAAATTAGAAGTGTAGGGAATATAAAATATTCGGGAATATAATTTATTACAGAGGTACGAGATGTAAGTTTTTCGGACGGCTATAGATACGATTGACTTGATCTGAGACGCTCTGCTTGCAATTTTATGATCGAATACATTTAGTCTTAAGCGTAAACATTAACTGGTTAGATGGCAATACCGTTACGTCCCTGAATTTCACGGAGTGGGAGTGAAACCAAGCAATAGGAGATAACCCCGCGTTAGCGGACCAGAGTGCCGAACAGTCCGCTAACGCGGGGTTCCACTGTATAAGCGCTTTTGGTGTTAGAAATATAAAAGAAAAAATTTTTCAAAGACAACGATATTTTTTAATGTAAAAAAATATATTATAAAAGTGTTTAATACAAAAAATATTTTTTACAAAAAAAATTTATTAGAAAAATTTTTTTAATCCATTAAAACCAATACTTAACATACGTGTTAGATTAAAAAATTTTTTCTAATAAATTTTTTTTTGTAATAAATATTTTTTGTATTAAACACTTTTATAATTATGTTTTTTAAAGAAATATTACTATTTTCCTTTACTATTATGTGTTTAGACTACATTCATTTTTTACCAAATTTACATCACAAAATAAATATATTTTTTTAACAGAATCGAAAAACTGGCTATAAAGTACTTTCTCTTAAAGTACAACTTTTCACCTTTTCATTGACTATCATTTTAATTACTTTATTTTTATTACCTTTAATTTTAATTACCTTTTTTTTCTAATAAATACGGGCGTTTGAAAAAAAAGGCAACTTTTACAAAAAAATTTTTGTTTCTTTCTCATTCTCTAAAAAAAAATTTTTTTTCTTTTAATATTTTTGACTTTTTAACCAAGACCATCATAAATCTGAGATTTTTTTTTTTTTATTAAAAAGAAAAAAAAACAATTTTCGTTTAAATAATTCAATTTTGTAAAAAGAAAACACGGGTAATCTTTTTTTAAGAAATCTTAACTACAGACTTTTCAGTGAAAGCGCTTAAATGAACAAAATTTGGTGCTATAAATAACTTTTTTTACAGCTTGTAATCGTAATTTGACGAATATAGCCGTTTTATTTCTCAATCTATTCCGAACTGCAATGTATTATTTATATTTGTACGTATAAGCTATATAACCTGTATAATATTTTAAAGCAAATATTTTTATAAACAAATAAACTTTAAAAATTTTTTTGCATTTTTGGTCTTGATCTAATCGTCCTCGGTTTACTTGTGTACGTACTTTAAACGTGTAAAAGAATTTTCAATTCTGTAAATTCAATTCAAAACTAAATGGTTAAACAGAATGTCAGTAAAACAGACGACTTTATAATCCCTTTAATGAGTTAAAGGGATACTGGAGTTGTCTGTTTTACCGACAAAAAGATAGTAATTTTTGTTTCATAATATCTTTTTATTTCTTTTATAGATTTAGAAATTCTTCTCCAAAATAAAAGAATACGCATTGCTACCAGTCTGTGGAGTGGAATTTCTACCAAAAACGGGAAAAACTTGTTAATTTGTTGTCACATAACAATTTTTGCTTAATAAGATCTACAGTTTGTACTTACGAAATTCGTATTCACAGACTAATGGACGACGAGAATAAACAGTGTCGAGTTTCAAAAATTAGATTTTAGTGCCTAATTGAGACGAAATTGCGAAACGAAAATTTAGGTTATATACGCGTAAAAAGTCAATAAGTAAAACAAAAAAAATTTTTGTTGAGGTTAGGAAATGCGAGCTAACTTTGCAATTCTGACATTGGATTCGGTTTCAGCGGGTCAAAATACATAAGGATTGACTAGTCTGGTCCACCGGACCAACATTTAAAAAAAATTTTTTTTTGAGGTTAGAAAATGCGAGCTAACTTTACAATTCTGACCTTGGATTCGGATTCAGCGGATCGAAATACATAAGGATTGACTAGTCTAGTCCGCCGGACCAACCACTTTTTTGTGTGTGCCTGTGTAATTAGTTGAATTTACAAAAAGTAACGCTAACGTGTTACCGTTACTTTTACGAAATAATAAGATTAAGGACTATTATTTCGTAAAAGTAACGGTAACACGTTAGCGTTACTTTTTGTAAATTCAACTAATTACACAGGCACACACAAAAAAAGTGGTTGGTCCGGCGAAATTTTTTTATAAAGAATATACCTTCGTAGATGCAATATCCTTCACTGTTCTTTTCTCGCTACTAAAAATGGGCTTCTCTGGAGGTAAACTGTTATATTTGCTCATAAACTGATTGTATAATGCAGATGCTGTTTGAGATTCATATCCATAATCATCCTCATCTGGTTGAGATGGACCTGCAATAATGATACTTGATACAACCAATTCATACACATATATTACCACACAATATATGTTACAAATATAGTTTAAGAATATACTTTGAGCAAATAATATCATTTTAGTTATATAAAAATAAAGTTCCAAATACAAAACACAAAAATTTACTTTACATATAAAAAAATTTTCAATATTAATAAAACATTACTAAATAATAGAAAAAATAAATAAATATAGTAAAAAAAAGAAAATAGTTGACAAAACAGTCATAAAAAATAATAGGACAGTATCATACATAATCTAAACTATACGTAAATTATTTTTATTTCATTATAATTATTACATTTTTATTTTTACATATACACACACGCACGCACGCACACGAACACGCACGCGCACACACACACACACACACACACACACACACACACACACACACACACATACACACACACATACACACACACACACACACACACACACAAAATTACTTTTAACATCGTTTTACATCATTCAAATAACATTCAGTATAATATCAAAAAATAAAATGTATAAATAATCAATAAAATAAAAAATTTTACAAAATATACATATTAAAATGCGCATTAAAGATAATGCACATCAAAAATTTTTGATAAAATTACGTTTATTAATTACAGTTAAAATTCTTATAAAAATAAGCTTTTATAAAGATTATTTGAGACAAGAGAAAAATATCGTAATGAAACAACAGGCACATGTAGCTTGCAATTAATAGCATAAATATACTTTTTGATTTAAAAAATTGCGCACAAGTATCAATTTTTAATATAATTTCGTAAAAAAATAAACTCACACAATAATTTCCCTGGAATTATTTTAAAAAATAAGTCTTTACTTTCAAATAACTTCACAAAGATTGTTGTGCGACTTTTTTCACGAAGTTATAACAGTTCAGATCTGCGCATAACTTTTTTCTTCAAAGAGTATATAAATAAAATTACAGCTCTATCATTTAGAAAAAAATTCACAAAAATTACAAAGAGACCGAGATAGCTGTAGCATCGACTTCTTATAAGTTACCTAGATTACTTCAGAATTATACATGGCTGACCTTAAAAGTATCCATCGTTGTGAAAACCCACTGTCAAATTGCTCTGCCTCGATTTGGGATGAAATGGATAAATAATGTATTGTGTGTATTGCTCGTATATATTACAACCTGTGGGCAAAAACGTTGCCCATTATGGATAAATTTTTTCCATTAATCAAGCTGACATTAAGTTCATTATCATGTAAGCTATTTCATTATCAAAGCTATTTATTGTTTTATTTCATTAATTTGCTGATCAGTTTACTTGTATCTCATTATATAATTTTATTAATTTATAAATTTCATGACATAAATCTACTTATGTCTACTTTATATTCGTTCTCATGTTATTTAAAAGTACATAATTTTTCAAATATATATACGGAAAGCGATATATTGTACAAAAAAAGATAAATATAAATAAATAAAATAAAAGCTTCTTAGTATTCTCATTTGGAACTTTATTTTTATATTTTATTCCAAATATTTGTGCTCTCTCTCTCTCTCTCTCTCTCTCTCTCTCTCTCTCTCTCTCTCTCTCTCTCTCTCTCTCTCTCTCTCTGATAACGTGTAACTTAATCTTATAAATATAAAATACATCTTATTTTATCGGTTTAAAAGGAAGATTTGTATACAGGATTTAAAATAATCGTTTGTTAATCCTTTGAGTGGCACATTATTGTTTGAAACCCACTTCTTTTCTTAATGTTGTATCTAGAAGTTTTTAGGATCGCTGATTACATATCTGAAGTCAGATTTTCAAAATTCAAGATGGCGGATCCAATATATGGCGGATCCTAAAATATAATAAAATTACGATGTTTTCTTTGTCATGTTAAATCTGCCAACCTAAATTTCGAAAATCTTACTTAAGATACAGAATCACCATAACCCGAAAACCCCTTATTACAGATCCTCACGTAAATGAAATAAATTTTTAAATTTTCGTCCGCCATATTAAATTTAAAAAATCTGTAGATTTGAATTCTACAAAAAACACGAAATTCATGTACATTTCAAATGTATTTATGAGACTTTTTTTTCGCCAACTGAACTATGTCATGTAAATTGGCTTTTTTTCAACTCATTTATTTATAACAATAAAAATAATAAATATCAATTAGTACTAAAAATATCATTATTAACTCTTAGCCACTCGAAAAGGTAAAAAACCACATCAAGATACGTAAAAAAAAGGTTAAATATTGAGAAAATTAATGATAAAAAGATGAGAAGAATATAATTTCCACTGCCACTCAAAGAGTTAATATGTGCTATCAATTCTAAAACAATTTGTCCTTCATCATTTTATCCAAAGCTTAGTTTTTAAATCACAAGAAAACAGTTGGCGAATTACAGAAAAAGAATTACGTAAAAAAAGAACCAAAGATCATGGCATAGTTTTCACAATTTTAATATTCGACATTTTAAACAATTATTCAATTATATTAACATAATTATGTATAATTATTAATATAAATGACTATCGAAGGATATGACATTATTTTTCGCCATGTACGTGGGTGATTCAAGTCAAACCAGGACTTTTGAGTTTGCAAAATAAAAGAACCAATATCAAGGAGCGGAAACTTGCATTTATCCTTCGACACACTCCCCTGCTACATCCACTCATCCATCCCAGCGCCCAACCAATGCCTGGTAAGCCCCGGCATAGAAAGATCAACCATCACGTCTGAACCATTTTACGGCAGCCTGCTTCACTTCGTCATCAATGCTGAAACGAAAACCTCAAAAGAACTCCTGTAGGGATCCAAACTGGTGGAAATCACTCGAAAAGGAGTTCCTCTGAGGTCACCATTTCAGCACCGATGACGAAATAAAGCAGACTGTCCCAGAACAGCTCAGACGCAATGACAAATCCTTCTATGCCAAAGCTTAGTAGGTATCAAATGCTGGGATAAATACAGCATGGGAGTACAAATGCAACATGGAAGTACGTCGAAAAATAAATGCAGCTCCCACTTTGTTTCCACCTGTTTGAATCCTTAAAAAAATTCCTGATGATGAAGTAAAGCGAGCTCTCCTAAAATAGTTCAAATGGTGGATCCCCCGCCTATGCGTTCTCTATACCACTCTATAACTTTCACGACTTTTCACACAAAACGAAACTAAAACATTTACAATAACAAAAGAATATAATTTTTATAAGTTTTATTCTTCAGAGATGTATACATAGTTGCCATAATATCAAAAATCATCAATACGTTCATGAAAATTATAACAACGTCGAAATAGAAATTTTGCTAAATATCCTACATAATGTTCTTTTTGAATTCTATAACGAGAAATAATAAATTGTGACTTAACTGACATAGTTATTTCTCAACAAAATACGCACCGTACTTTTGCGCATTTCTCCCCCCTTCGCGCGTGCGTACGTGCGTGCGTGCGTGCTTTTTTTGTTAATAAATTTTTGTGTATAACTTAAAAATTAAGACCGAGCGGTGATAACATATGTAGGGAAAAGTTGTTTAAAATAATGACCCTGACAACATATATCAAGGTCATTGAAATCGGTGAAGTCGCCTTTATCGTGCAGAATTACCAACTTTTCTAATTGTATACATAATCATTAATATCACATTAATATCATATCAATCTAATAACAAATGTTTTGTTATACTCATATGCAATCTAACACATATAAAAAAGTAAAAAGCATAATAAGCATCATCACATCAGACTTCAGGACACATTTAGACTTTGACAAAAATAAATAAAAAACAAAAAATCAATCAGAATTCATGCTAATAAAAGGCTAGTAGAAACTCATGCTATTGAAAAACTTTCTGTTATATAGTCTATTACTAACGCAAGTTCTAATTGGTTTCCGCCTTTCTGCTTCTTATTTTTCTATCAATGTCTAAATTCCCTTCTTATTTTATCTAAACTAATTACATAAAATTACATGAAGAAAAGATCAAACAAGCGGCTAAGTAGCAATTGAAGGTAATTTGTTGGATTTTTTACTCTTTCTGTTACTTTTTAATATTAAAAATAGATTAAATAAAAAATTTATAAAATATTTATTTAAAATATAAAAAAAATTAATTTATTTTAAATTTGTAAGACCAAAGTTTTTTATTTTTCTTTATAAAAATATAAATAACAATTTTTGGCTAATTAAAAGAAAATGTTTTTAAAAAGGCTGATTTTTGTCCCCAAATATAAATATAAATAAATATAAATAAGATATAAATAAAAGAAATATTGTTATGTAGGTTATCCGAATACAATAAAATTGTTTAAAATTTTGTAACGCTTAGAAAACATCTTAAAAATGAAGCAAAAACATAGTTTAATTACAGAAGTTTTAATGATGTACATATATAAAAATAAATCAACTTGAAGAGTATAACATAACAAGCTGATGGTAATTATGTAGTTATACAGAGCCACCTTCGATTTCAATATCCTATACATATGTTATCAAGGTCATCATCACAACATTACTCAGGATAATGACCTTGATAACATATGTAAAAGACATTGAAATCGAACGTGGCTCCGTATAACTACATAATTATCCAAATTGATTTATTTTTCAATTAACCAGAATATAGAAATAAGTAAGAGAAAGCTGAAATGTTAAAAGTTCCAAAAATTTTAAAAAATAAAAAACAAAAGATAATAAACACAAAATACAAAAAATAAAACTTTATAATCAAAAATATTTTAGCGCATCCTCGATGTTTTAATCTTCGGTAGAGAATGAGATTAAAAAAGATTAATAAATTATTTTAATCTTTTATTAGGGGATAATAATATTATCTAATATTATTTATATCGTAATTAAATCAACTTATGTTTTGTTGAATAATATTTTAAAATAATTCAAGTAATTAACAACAATACAAACAAGTATAAAGGGCTCGTTAATGCTAAGCAAAAACAATATGATAAACAGGTCAATGTATCGAGCCAAGATAAATTTTCTTAATACATTATAATTAATTAGATAAACATTATATAATTATAAACGCAATTAATAACACTGTGTTAAAGAAACATTTCGACTATACTTAGTCTTCTTCAGTCATAATACATTATCAATATGTATGAACTTAAAACACAAATGAAATGATGGACACGAAAATATAATTAAACAGTTAAACAAGATGACCATTGAACAACCATAAAACAGTTCATTGCGTATCAAATTATGTCACAATAAATAAAAACGTAAACCAATCAATAATATAATTAAATGAATAATAAAATGAAAAATAATGAAATTTTTTCGTAAGTCGGTTTTCATATTAAAATAAATTTATAAGATTAAAGACGATGGATGGTGTTATGAATAACATAAACTGGTATGCGTATTGCAGAAAACTGTAAACTTATATATGTTAATCGCAGATCTTAAAACACAATATTAAAAAGAGCAACAACACACAGAGTATTCGACAAAGCGCTAGAGACAAGTGTAACGTTCGGTAGTCAGAGGCAGAATGAGCAAGACTTATTTTCCGTTAGTCATTTTCGACAAAATGTGAAACAAACAATAATAAGAATTGTCAAGACACTCCGTGTCCTTCTGTAAATTGATGCCATTAACTTGCTCCTTAATATAAATCATTTCTGAAATTAACCTTTTTTGGTATCTTGATTCAGAATATAATATTTTAACGTTATTCCAATCAAACACGTGGTTATTTTTTAGCATGTGTTCTGTTACCACGGAGTGTCTCGACGATTCCAATTTAAAATTATTCGCATGTTCTTTAATCCTGGTACTTAAATGTCTCTTTGTCTGTCCTACATATGACGCGTTACAATTTTTACAGCATATTTTATAGACAATATTATTCATTAGATTTATATCGGTTATGTCCTTCTGCACCCTGATAAACATGTTCAATTTATTGAGGCACCGAAAGTCAACCATAAACAAATCTTTGTTAACAAAAGCTGAAGCTGTTTCAGATATGTGTCTGATATAAGGTAATACAAAATACTTTTTCTTTATGCGTTGACTTTCAGTTTTAGCCTGATTAGTTTGAGAGTCTGTGAGTTCCACTTGATTATTAAAATGTTTCTTAAGTCTGTTATTAATTTCATGAAAAACAAGATCTAGTGGATAACCGTTGTCTAGTAATATATTGAAGCAAAATTTTAGATTTTTTTGGCAAAAAAATGGATCTGACAACATAACTGCTCTATCTATTAGACTATAGATTGTTCCTATTTTGTGACAACGAGGATAATGCGAAAAAAACGACAAATATCTTCCCGAAAAAAAATTAAACATATAAAAACACTCTTTATTCCTCCCTTTGAGCCTTCTCTCCAAACACGCCTTCTGTTTCAACAAATACATCTTTGTGATAATCCTTTCATCCAATTTTAAGTAATTTATCCAAGTTCCTTCTCTCCTTGTACTCAAATGCTTATATCTTCCATATATATATAAAATATATATACCTTATCTCTACTTTTCTCCTTCTCAAAAAACTCACATGGATGCGTTTTGTAATTTGGGGTATTAACTACAATACCCAATAGAAAATTCTTTACTGCCAATTAATTTTTAAATAAGAAATATGTATGTTTAATATTGCCTGTACGAGCCAACTGTAGATATTCGCGTATAATTCCTTAAATTTACAATCATCAGCATATACTGCGCGCCGACAAATTCATTAATCTCACAGTAGTTTTTCACTGGAATATGTAATATTACAAATTAAATTAACTAGCAATTTAATATCTTTTGACGCATGAATACACCGTACTCAGTGTGACAACCGAGGGTTAATCAAATCCCAGAAAAAAAAGAAAAAAAATTATTGCGAAAATAACACCTCATCCAGAGTTTAAACTTGGATCTCCCATCATTCAGTAAAGGCGTCCTATTACAAATTAAATTGACTAGCAATTTAATATCTTTTGCTGGTTTAAAAGTTCAAATCCTGGCTAATATGTTATTTTATTAACGATATATCAAGTACGGTCATTTTTCTCAATCATCCTTAGCCGAACACTGGATGAAGACTACATGTGATACGAAGAAGCTACAATGTAAGCCCCTTCTCAAGATTACATCGTAAAAGTCTAGAAATTTTGAAACATCCTCCCAATAATCTTAACCATGATTTGACACACTGTCCTCCTGGTTTTTTAATAAATCAAAACATTGGACCGCCTCTTTCTCCCCATTCTTCCTTCTATCACTAAAAGGAGAGGTCACGATGTGATAATAATTGATTTTGATGAAACTTATTATATCGACATATTATGTCAATCAAATTATGTTACTAGGTAAAAGGATAATCGCAACTCAACCGTTTGCGAGAACATCGTAACTATACTATATTAATCCAAAGAAGAGAACAATTCGGCAAAAAACGCGTAGCACAGCGGCAGCGTACTAGACTCATAATTTTGACATTGCAGGTTCAAGTCTCGATGAATAGCTTTTTTCTTAAATAAAAAAAATTTTTTTAATATGTCATTACTGTTTAAATTCACAATTACATTTATTAACTTCCAGCCATTCTATAGAATATATAACAAATTTATCAGGCAAAGAAAAAAATGCACTTTTATAAAATAAATAATTATAATGTATTAATTATATTAATTTTATGTTAAAAAATCGTATGTTGTTAAAAAAAATTTTTTAATTCAAGAATAAAAAGTTGCTTATCGAGAGTTGAACCCGTAATGTCAAAATTCTTCTTCAAATTCCCCAGATTTCTGACTCATATACGAGTCACAGTACTACAAATGTCAAAATTACGAGTCTAGCACGCAGCCGCTGTGCTTCGCGCTTTTCGCTGAAACGTTCTCTTCTTTAGGTTGATACAGCGTTCGTAATTACGATTTTCTCGCGGACGCTTGAGTAGTTCCAATTATCCTTTTACCCAGTAACACGTGACATGATAATATATCGATAGAATAAGTTTTATCCAAATCGATTATTATCACACTCCTGTGTCTCTTTGTTAGTAGAAAATATAGTGTAATTAATATAGTGTAATTACGATGTTCTCGCAAACGGTTAAGTTCCGATTATTCTTTTACCTAGTAACATAATTTGATTGACATAATATATCGATAGAATAAGTTTCATCAAAATCGATCATCATCACACCGTGACCTTCCCTTGTAAGATAAAGGGTATATAAGGACGGTCACAATCTAATAGAGCTTAGTATCGGAGTTCCTAGCCCTGATGATACAAATTGCAACGTTTGCGAAACGGCGCATGCAACACTGTACCAAGACGCGGCGTGCGTCTAGAAGTCCTTTCTATTAAAAACAACTTACAAGTTTACTTAAAATGTCTAAAACTACAAGAATCATTCAGACTAGGATTATCTAAATTACAAAATACAAATTCGTTATTAATTTTATCGATATTTTTTATTAACTCTAAAACAATATACCTATTTTTTCCACCTCAAACGTCATACTGTGTTAAAAATGTACCCCATTCCTTCCTAAACGTTCTTCATTGAACAGATAAATTAAAATCAATATTGTGCTATATGAATCGCTCCGCCTTTTCATGACAAAGACAAGAGTAGATAATCAATAATATTAATTAACATTAAACACATTAACCCTTTCATGTCTTTTTGTGCTTACTGTTTTCTTCTAATTGACATGTTACTGTAAGTTTTTGAGATCGCTCTTTGCAAATTTGCAGTTAAAACTTCAAATTATAAAATTTTATCTGCAAACTTTTTTATTAAAAAATTTTTTTTAATTAAAAAATTTTAAAAATTCTACGAAATAAAAATAAAAGTAAAGATCTAATAACAAAACCTCGCAAACACAAAAATTCTGATTTTAATGAAACTTGGCATGAAATGTAGAGATGGTAAATACATGAATTTAGAAATTTTTCGTTTAGGCTTATAAACAGTTTAAAGGATTGAAACTACCCTTCAAAGATAAAGACATTTTTGCTTTTTCTCGATATATTTCATAAATCAAACAAGATATCAAAAGATGTTTTATACAAAAGTTTTACAGTATAAATATCTATATTTAACTATGCTATTTATTAAAAAAAAAATTTTTTTTTTCAAAAAAAATTTTCTTTAAAAAATAAATAGCATAGTTAAACAGAAGTATTTATGCTGTAAAACTTATGTATAAAACATCTTTTGATATTTTGTTTAGTTTACAAGATACATCGAAAAAAGACAAAAACCCCCAACTTTTAAAGGGTGGTTTCAACCCTTTAAACCGTTTATAAGCTCAAGCAAAAATTTCTAAATTTATGTATTTACCCTATCTACATTTATGCCAAGTTTTATTAAAATCAGAATTTTCGGGTTCGCGAAATTTCCTTGTTAGTTTTTTTTTTCTTGTCGCGGCTTTCCCGCAAGGGACAGTATATACAGAATACAAAACTAATATGGTGACCATAAAAATGGAATATATATATATATATATAAAATATTGGTTTCGCATTCTGTATACATATATACACATGTATATACGGGTGTCTCATATGTGGTATGAAAGTCTTCATGGGAAGATAGACAAGATCAAGGTGGACATAAAAGCCTACCACAGTTGTTGATTATTTCCAATGATAGTCGAGATATTAATTTTTCAAATTACGCGAATGAGAGCACACGCGTGCCGAGGGAAGGACTCGAGCCGCTAGAGCCATAGCACGGCCCACCATGTCAAGCATTGGCTGCCGGTGGCGGAGGGAGGGGGAGGAAGGAGAAGCGCGCCGCTACCTGTGTCTCGCCGCGGTTCTCCTCCTTCCCCCTCGCCGCCGGCAGCCAATGCTTGACACAGTGGGCCGTGCTATGGCTCGAGCGGCTCGAGTCCTTCCCTCGGTGCGCAGAGCGCGCTCTCATTCGCGTAATTTGAAAAATTAATATCTCAGCTTTCATTGGAGATGTCCAAAAATCAAGATATTTTAATATTAAATTTTGGTCGCCATATTAGATCTGCCATTTTGAGATTTTTAGATATGATCAAATACTACTGAAGAGACATGATATACATTACTTCGAGAATTAAAAATAATTATTTACTTGAATTCTATGAAATAATAAAAAGTTAAAATTTTGAGGTGTTTGATACTTCAGTCGCCATTTTAAATCGGCCATAATAAATTAAAAAATTTTGAATGCACATTCTTGAAGTACAAATTTATTATTAAGGCCACCAATTAAGCACTTCTGGAAGTATCACAAAAACGTTTTCAAACGTAAAATTAATGTTTTTCATTAAAAAATACTAATTTTTTTCAGTAGTTTTTCCGTTCGAGGCGCCATATTAGATTTTCTTGTTAACAAAATAAAATTCCGACAACGGCATCTTGAAAAACAATCCCAAAACCTATTGTATTCTTACCAAAAAATTTTACCATTACCTCAATAAGAAATTGTATTCTTATTAAAATATTCTACTATTTTATGCTTAAAAACTGACGTTAAACACAAAGAAAATAAAATAACCATTTGGGCGTTAATGGGTTAATTCAAATTAAAATATTTTTCTTTTATTCCAATAATTGGAGCAATTATTAAAATATAAGCAATCAAGTATAATATCCAAACCCGCGTACAAACTCAATAAAATATAAATTAATTCACATTTCCTAATTATAAAATCATCCTTAGCATATCGATGCAAATTTGCGTATAAACTTCACAACCTTTTCAAAACCGAATTTCCAATAATTCTTCCAAACCATTATCCAATTCTTCCTCTCTCGAGTAATCTTAAATTTGCACAACTCCATTCCTTGAGTAAAGTGCTTAAATGCATTAATTCAAAAATAAGAAAATTATCATCAAGATTACGACGTAACAGCATCTCGTGATTCACCAACTATTTCTTCTTATAAAAAAAAAACTTAAACTTAGAACAAAATTTTGATAAGGAAAAAAATCACGTTTCAAAATTGATTCAAAGATGTTAAGGACAAACTACAATTTGTTTTCAAAGTTACTCTTATGTAAAGTTATATATAATATTACCTGCAATAGTAATAGCCGTGTTTTCACTATCAATGGCATCCTCAATCACCGACTTGTTCGCCGCTTTACACACTTTTAAGTGTTTATTTATCCGATTCTGTGTCTTCTGGTCTCGTAAGGCCAAAAGATTCTGAAAAAAAAAAAAATAATAATAATAAATGTAATTTAAACCTAGCTTAGAAACTAAAACGCTTTCTTATTTCGTAGAACGAGATAAAGAATAAATACAAAAAAGATGTTAAAGCTGTCTAAATCTTGACCTGCCCAAGGCGCCAAAGAGTATTTTGCAATATTGTTAGTTATATATAGCCTATCATCCTGTGTCTGTAAAGTCCATTGTTACACCAATCTTTTTAACGCACCTTTTGTTATAAGAAATGTATTTAATATATATTTCCATTTTCAGTAAAATTGTTTAATATAACCTGTTATCAATATGCGTAATATGTTAAATATTATAATACTCCGCAAGTAAATTGCAATTACTAGTAATAAACTATACAATAGAAATTTTAACTGTTTAAGATTTAAGCAGATATATGTCAAACACATTCGTATTTCTTATGATAAGAAATAAGGACATTAAAAAGATCGGTGTAGCAACGTTACAGGATGATGGGCAAAATACAGTTATGTAATTGCAAGAATAAGGAGTTCTTAAATGCCTCCACTCCATAAGCATATAATTTATTAAAGGCCTTGTAAATAAAATACTGTTTTCGAGCGACGGTAAAAGCAAGATACAAATACAAATAAACCAAATACAAAAATTTTTAGTATAATACAATACAATAATAAAATTAAGTATAATACAATAATAAAAAAATGCACACGCTAAATTTTTGCTTCACTATTATCCTTTTATTCGCTTTAAATTCTTTTTTTTTTCTTAATTTTAAATTTTGTTGCATATAATTTTTCAAGAATTGCACTATAACGTATTTGATTATGCAAAAAATTTTGAAACACTATATTACAGAATCATTAAATACAACTATTAAATATAACTTTTTAATATAAAAAAGTAATAATATAAAATACAAATTTTCTAGTCTATATAAATATTTATTCCAAATTTTTACATATTTTCTCCTATCATTTTTATATTAAAAAAAAAGAACTTTTTGTTCTTATTTAAAAAATAATTTTGTTGTGATGTAATTTCATATATTTTATAGTATCAAATTAAAATAGCTATTGCATAAACATATGTCACAAATAATTATTGAATGTTGATGATGTGTTAAGGTTGTATAAAATTATTGTTATTACGTTAAATGATTGTTATTATGTTCTTCAGGATAAAATAAATGTCACTTTCCTTTCTTAAATAATAATCCTCTAATACATTTTCACGTTACACTAGCAGACCAAAAATGGCCTTTATCTTTTTAACATCCTCTGTAGCATAAACATAATTATATACGACAAGCAAATAGAAAATTGAATTTGTAGACAGTAAATTGTTAATTTGTAGTACAAAGAGTCCATATTTAATGATTTAAAATTTAAATCCAATTCACATTCGCAATGCGTACCACGAGGTTGAGACTATTCTTTAATCCCTTAAGAACCTATGACAAAGATCTTTGTCATTTAGGACTTGACCTAAAAAACCAGAAAAAGGCAAATTTTTGCCATGAAACATTTTATTATGCTCAAGTGGGAGTAGCTCACTTGGACACAGTGCAGATGGACACGTTGCAAATGGACACAAACTAATGTACACGGATGGACACGGTTTATTTGAACACAAGAATTTTGTACACCGCAAAGTTGTACACCGTAAAGTTATACACCGTACATTTCTATACCCTTCTGTTTAGGACATCCCTACCGACAGGGTGGGTGCGGGAGAAGGGCTTTCGGTGTGTGTGTGAGCGTGCGTGCGTGCGTGCGTGCGTGCGTGCGTGCGTGCGTGCGTGCGTGCGTGCGTGCGTGCGTGCGTGCGTGCGTGCGTGCGTGCGTGCGTGCGTGTGTGTGTGTGCGCGTGCGTGCGTGCGTGCGTGCGTGCGTGTGTGTGAGTGTGTGTACGGTCACGGTTACGGTGTACAACTTTACAGTGTACAACTTTGCGGTGTACAACTTCACAGTGTACACCTTGCGGTGTACAAGTTTACGGTGTAGAAATGTACAGTGTACATTATTTTGTGTCCATTTGCACTGTGTCCAAATGAAGGCCACTCGCTCAAGTTTAGTCACACTCCAAATAACGAACAAGGGTTTTTTCAGATGTTTTAAAGCTCGCTGAACACAGTCAGTTTTTCAATTTTTAACATCCTAAACAAAATACGGTAGTTCAAAAAATAATCTTTTTTCAATTTTCCATTAATTTTTGCCATGAAGCATATAACCATTTTGAGGCCCAAAAAATCTGAAAATAACCATTTCCAATGTTTTTTGTACTAGTGATATCAAGATTTCAAAATTTAAAATGACTGATCCAATATCGCGACATAAAAATTATTTTTAAAAAAACCGCAAACTATATCTTTACGTTGATAATTTTTAAAGAGAATTTACAATAATAAACATGCTGAAATGTTTTCATCTTTAACATTTGCTAGTACACTTATTAAAAATGTACGTCTCCGGCAGAGTTACAAACTAATTTAATTATCTATTAATAATTAATAATTAAATTAAAATTTTTTAATTAAATTTATTTTAATTGACAATAAAATTTAATTTTTAATTACAACAAAATTTAATTAAGAATTAAAATTTTATTTTAAATTAGAACAATATTTAATTAAGAATTAAAATTTAATTCGCTATTAAATTTCATTTAATGAAGAATTAAAATTCAATTCTCAATTAAAATTTATTTAAGAATTAAAATTTAATTTTTAATTACAACAAAATTTTACATAATTAAAATTTAATTTTCAATTACAACAAAATTTATGGAGAATTAAAATTTAATTTTTAATTAGAACAATATTTAATTAAGAATTAAAATTTAATTCGCTATTAAATTTCATTTAATTAAGAATTAAAATTCAATTCTCAATTAAAATTTATTTAAGAATTAAAATTTAATTTTTAATTACAACAAAATTTTACAGAATTAAAATTTAATTTTCAATTACGACAAAATTTAATTGAGAATTAAAATTTAATTTTTAATTAAATTAGATATAATTAAGAATTAAACTTGAGAATTAAATTTTAATTTTTAATTAAAATAAAAATAATTGAGAATTAAAACTTAATTCTCAATTACAATAAATTTTATTAAAAATTATAATTTAATTCTCAGCTGAAATAATTGATCATTAAAGTATAATTCTTAGTTAAATAAAATTCAGTTGATAATTAAATTCTGACTCTTAATAAAATTATATCTTTCAAGGAATTAAATTTTAATTTTCAATGTAATTAAATCAGACAAAGAATTAGATTATAATTTTCTTTTCCGAATAGCCAATGACGGTATCTAAATGGTACCCTCACGGATTTTTCATTTCCAAGTGTAAAAAAGGTCAACAGCCTTTTCTACATGTTTCGGCTAGCTGATGATATATTTGTGTAACGCACTTAAAGTGGTAAAGTTTTTTCATCAATGTTATTATTGTCAATATTAGGTTAAATGGTAGAAATACTGACATAACCGTCCCGCGACGCACCACTGTACTTACTTTTGACCAGAAAAAAAATTGCTTCCCTTTTAACGATTTATTTAGTTTTGTTAGTAAAAAATCATTAAGTTTAGTAAAAATAAATGTTGCAAAAAAATGGGTTAATTTTATTTAATTAAAAAATTACATTTTAATGATCAATTAAATTTATTTCAGTTGACAATTAAATTTTAAATTCTCAATTAAATTTATTGTAATTTAAAATTAAGATTTAATTCTCAATTATATTTATTTTAATTAAATATTAAATTTTAATTCGAGGGAGAGAAATGGCGTCGGTAAGAACGGGCGTGAATTTGGAAGCTCCGAAGTAAGGAATAGTGAAGTAATAATGGAGGTGAGAGGGAGAGTAGGAAAGTGGAAATCCGGGTAAAAGAGGACGAGTAGTGGTCGGGCGATTGGAGGGAAGCAAGAGGCAATAAAGGAAAGATATGAAAAGATATTGTGGTGGAGTTTTGGAGATGAGAGAAACGAATGTGGAATGAAGCAGCCGTAGAGAAGAAGAGGACAGTGAAAGGGCGTTGAGAAGAAAGGAAAAGTCGGTTGGCAGGAGAGGAAGACGGAAACAAGGAAGATGACGAGGAGATGAGAGATGGCGCGGATGGAGAAGATGGTGGAAAATGGGTTGGCAGGAGTGAGGCGGCAGACGGTAGCGTGCTTTGGGAACGCAGATTCGCACAGCATGTGGTCCGTCGAAAGGAGAAGATAGCCGACGCAGAGACAGTAATAGCAGAGTGAGAGAAAGCAGATGAGGTGAAAATAGAAGCAGAGATGAAATTTAATAATGAGGAGGAGAAGAGAACGGGATAATGAAGAAGACGGAAGAGGACAGAGTGAGAGAAGAAAGTGCGGTAGAGAGGAGGATGGAAGAGAATTAAGAAAACAGTGAAAATGTCAAAAGAATTGAAAGAGGTTAGGAAAAGATTTAGAAGTCTGGAGGCGAGGCTGGAGAGGTGGGAGACGGAAGAAGAGGACTGAGATCCAGACGAGGAAGAAAAAAGGGGAAGTAAGATATGGAGAAGCGGCCAGGGAGAATGAAGAGGAAGCAGAAAGGAAGAAAAAGAAGAAAAAGGTCGGATGGCGACAAGCGGGAGAAGAGGCGGAAAGGGAACAAGGAGCAAAGAAGGTCGGAGAAGAGAGAGAGCGGAGTGGAGGGACGATGGAGACTGGTGGTGGGGAGAGAGTAGAGACAAGGAGGAGAAGAAGAGGATGGAGGAGAGAGCGGAGAGGGTAGAAGAGGCAAAGGATGAGAGAGGAAATGCTGAATTAGAAGAGAGGAGGAAGACAGGAAGAGACGGCAAGGAAGAGGGAGAAAGTGACAGGGAGGAGGAGGGAGAAGAGAAGGATAGGCAGATTGCAAGAAGGAAAATAAGAGTTGTTTTTGGTTATAGGTAGAAGGAGTTAAAAGGAGGTGATAATAAAAAACGGAAACTGGAGAGAGGAGAGACAGAAGGTAGAAGAGGAGGCAGAGAATGACGGTAGGAGGCAGAAGAATTGGAGTTCGGGAGGGGACAGTCAGATGGAATGAGAGGGGAGCAGAGAGGAATTAACTGGGAAGCGGCAGTAAGGGCGTTTGGAGGAGGAATCGGGAGGAGATGGGGGAAATGGAGAAGAGGGAAGAGAAGGATAAGAAAGGGGGAGAAGGAAAAAGAGGTGTAGAAGAGCCGTGGAGGGGAGGAGGGGTATAAATCTGTAAGACTGCACAATGGCCAGGTCGGTAGGAAGGGATTAGACATGTAAGATATTTAAATAAGACAATGATAGGGAAGAAGTTGGGGGACAGGTGGACTTCCGCTTCGTTTACAATTGTGATTGTCTTGTTATTGTATATTTCGTTTCCTGTATTGTATTATATATTATATATTTTATATATTTTATATTTTTATATGTACGGCTGATATGTAGAGGAGTAAGAATGTAAGGATAAGAAGTGCAAGAGGTTTGGTAAACCCTTTAAAACACCCTGGTAACCCCGAAAGAAAAACCAGAATAAACTTCTATTCTATTCTATTAAATTTTAATTCTTAATTAAATTTGTTGTAATCAAAAATTAAATTTTAATTCTTAAATAAAATTTAATTGAAAATTAAATTTTACTTCTTAATTAAATAAAATTTAATTGAGACTTGAATTGTAATATTAAATTAAATTTTGTTAAAAATTAAATTTTAATTCTTAAATAAAATTTAAATGGGAATTAAATCTTAATTCTAAATTGAATTTTGCTATAATTAAAAATTAAATTTTAATTCTTATTTAAATAAGATTTAATTAAGAATTAAATTTTAATTTTTAATTAAATAAATTTAAAATAAAAAAATTAAAAGATTTTAATTTTCAATTAAATTTTTTTGTAATTAATAATTAAATTTTAATTTTTAATTAAATTTTGTTGTAATTGAAAATTAAATTTTAATTCTCAATTAAATGCAATTTAATTTAAAATTAACTTTTAATTCTTCAATTTCAATGTAATTAATTGAAAGATTTAATTAATTATTTGTAACTTTGGTCTCCAAGATGCACCCCCTACATAAATAGTTCAACTATTTTGTAGGAAATTGCCAATAGGATTTAGCCAGCAGGTGACAGCCAATATTTAATACATTGGGCCGTACTATGACCCGGACAGCTAAGCAGTATTTTTTCTTACTAGCTGATATTTTTCTTAATACAAATATTATCGCGATCAACTCGCCATATAGTACATAAGATCCACCATTTTGAATTCCGCAATTTTTACATGAAATTCGTAATTAGCACCCTCGAAAACATCCACATATGAATTTTTAATAGAATCCGATACATATTCATTTTAGATCCTTTGGGTCATTTCATAAATTTGGCTCGGTCCTTAAAGAGTTAATTAGTTATGTTCATATAAAGATCTAAATTCTCCTATTATAAATTATTTACATATACTAATTCACGATTATTTTTTATTAGATTGTTTTCAACCTCACCTCTTTTTTCCTTTTTTCTTCTAAAGCTTTCTGCTTCTCTTCTTCCTCCTTCCGAGCTAAAAATTTCTTGATATTATCAGAAAGAGTTTTGGATTGCTTAGATTGTTTCTTCAATGGCGTGAACTTTGTCTGGTAACACGGAACGGTCTGCTAAAAAATAAATAACTTTTTAAAATAAATCACACTGCAGCATTGTGTGTCACACAGATTATAAATATTGTATAATATAATAAAAAAATTAATATATTATAAATTAATGTACACTGGCACACAAAAAAACGAAACAAAATTTTTGACCGATTTTTAGGCAATATTCAAAGTGATGCAACTTTGCGAAAAATCATCCAAATTACATGTACTTTTTTTTTAATTAAAGGGCAAAGACTCTACTTTGAGAATCCCTACGCGAAAGTTTGATTTGTTAAGTGCGAACCTTTTGTATCGCATGAAAACCAAACATGTGTTTTTTAATTGAAAAAAGTAAAAGTTTAGCATTTTGCATAAGTTTCTCGTTAAAATCTTGCTAATATTAATTCGGATTCTGAAAGTTCATTCTTTTCTAAGCAATTTCAAAAAAAAAACATGTCGATACGATGTTTTTTGTTGATTGCACGCTAGTTTGAAATTTGCACTGCATTTTAGCGAATAAATACGGTATTTTTTGAATATCATGAATTTTGAGTATCAATATGATATTGCACATTAATTTTATTCGTATTTAACTCAATCATACCGCCGTCATCAAAGTGACCCGATCTGCACCACATGGAGAATGATGATCGGATTTTGTATGTAGCCCTGAAAAGGCTGATTTTTTAAAATAAAATTTGAACTTTTACTTTTTATGTATGAGTATGTGTATATGTATGTTTATGTGTATGCGTCAGTTTATGAGTATAGATGAATGTGATCTTCTGTTGACTTCAGTGAAATTGGTGCGTCAGCTATCCGTTATATTTAGATCAGTAAGTACAAATTTCCACCAATGAATTTTAGAGCCACATGATGTACAGTGTAATTTCAAAAATTAATAAAATAAACATAATGCATGAAATTACAATCGCATAATAAAATAAACAAACTTGTTTTAAGCTAGCTTCAGTGACAATTTTTTACAATGTGGAAATATCCTAGTAGCGTGAATAATTTACGTAGTCCCTGAAACTGTTCGCTACTGTCCATCGATTCAATAATTGGATGGAAAAAGTTCCAGGTCAGTTTTGTTAAAATATTATCTTTTTTGACTTTATAATTATTGCTTATTAATCATGTTACATTTTAATGACATTCACTATTGTTTTATATTATTTTTATTCAACATTGTGGAACCTTGTGAACTCTTGTTGAAACTTAAGTCTTCCATCCAGCTACTGAATCAATGGACAGTAGCAAATAGTTTCATGAAGTACATAAAATATCGTACTAATATAAATAGGTAATTAGATTGCGTTCGGAAACATCACCTGAGTACTCTCGGGTATCATTTTATCCTTACTTCACATTCGATAAATAACGAAACAAATTAACAGGATAAAATGATACATACACTCAAATGATGTTTCCGAACGCAACCTAGTTACATATTTACATTAGTAAGATATTTCCACATTATAAAAAATTGTCAGTAAATATGGCTTAAAATCAAAGGTATATTAAGCCGGCTGAGCCATATCATTAGAAAACATCAACTTCTACATCGGAATTATTTGGTAATTATTTTTTGCTACAAAATTTTTTTGCTCTAGCCAAAAAAAATTACCGATAGCTAAATAACTTAATATTAAACCACCTAACCAGTACAAAAAACTTATATACACTAAACAAATTTAAAGAAACGGGAGTCAGGAAGCACAGGTAAAAAAGAGAGTGGAGACAGCGGCAGTAACGAATCAGATATGAGAAATAGGAAAGAGAAGATTTGGTAAGGACTGGGCAAAAAGAATCTGATTATTCGACAAATTGGTATGAACGGTGGCGGGATATGGAGTAGAGATTTGGGAGTAAAAAAACAGAAGGTGGAGAGAATGCAGGAAAGATACTTAAGATGGCTTTTGGGCGTAAAAAGAAAAACATCAGGATATCTAGTGAAGGAGGACCTGCAAAGGGAGAAAATGCGGGAAGAGCAGAATTGGAAGAAAAGCTTTGGGATTTAAGGAACGATTGATAGAAGGAAAAAAGAGCCCTGGCACAAAAGTGCATGCTGGAAATAAACGAAAGAGTGGAAAGAAACAAAAGGTTGTCGGATTGGGAGAAAGAAAGGAAACAATTTCTAGAAAATGTGGAGATGGAGATAGAAGGGGATAAAAAAACGGAAGGGAGGATGAATCTAGAAAACTGGGAAGAGAGGAAAAACAATAGGCAGAGAAAAGGAGAGATGAAATAGAATAGAGAAGAAAAAATTTAACAGATTTTACAAATCGATAAAAAAAAAATTTCAAAATTTTTCTTAAAATCTCAATAACTCGGTCAAAAAAAATCGTACAGCAATGAACAACCACTCAAAATAAAGGGAAAAGATTCCGCTCTAAGATGCAAGTAACAAAAATACTCTATGATTTTTTTCACGCGAGATGCAGCGCAGCAAATTCGCATAAAAAATTTTCATTTTAACGGGTCAAGCTTTATCATTGTGCCACGCTGTTGAAAAGAAAGATAACTAAAATCGCCAAAAAGCGTTTAAAAGAAGTTTCAAGCTTTAAAACGCTTTTTGAATTTTGTTTCTACGATGATTTTTTGCTGAGTTCCAGCGGTTTAAAAATAGCCTAAATTTTCGGTATACAAAAAGTGTTCCCTATTTTTTTTAGTAATGTATATCTTAAAAACAAGCCAAAATATTTGTTTAACTTATTATGTAATCGTAATTTCACACATTACATTTGTTTTTATATTAATTAGCGCAAAAAGTACCGCGCTGACTTCTGTAACTCTTTTATATTTCTTTGTATTGATGTTAATTACTTTTTTAAATAAACTTTTAAACTACAGGATAAAAAAATGTTTAGAGTTAAGGGGTAACACTATTCTTGAGCCAAACCTTAAATAATTACCTAAATTCGAGAATTTTTTATGAACAAATAGCTTCATTGAAAAAAAAATAAACATAAATATAAATATAAACTTTTTTATTAAATATAAACATATTAAACTTAAACAATTTTTATTTATTTATAATTGTTTAAAATGGCGACGTACTGGCACACTCCCGCAAACACACTTTTTTCAAAACATTTTGCGTGCAAAATTTCTCTACGATTGTTTACTCTAAGATAAAAATTCAAAAACTCATTTTCTACATTGATTGAAGTTACAAAGTATGTAGCTGTTTTAAATAATATTTTTCTAAAAATGACAACCATTTTTAGAAAAAAGTACATTTTTATGGTCAAAAATTAAATAAACAAATTATTGCAAAAAGAATTTTTAATGATTCACAAAAAATCCTATGTACGTTGTGTAATAAATAAAAAAAGATCATGTTAAAATTTTAAGTCAATCAGACAAAAATTGTAAGAATAGCGTTGCACGCAAATTAGAAAACGTGTTTGCCGAAGTGTGGCAGTATGGCGTCATTTTAAACAATTATAAATAAATAAAATTTTTTTTAATAACTTGTGTATAATAAAATGGTTTATATTTGTTTTTTCAATAAAGCTATTCATTTACTCATAAAAAATTCCCAAAATTAGGTAATCATTTTAGGGCCTCAAGAGTGGTGTTATCTCTTTAATGGTAAGCTAGTAAATACTAAAACAGTATAAACAGAAATTAAATTTTAAAAAATTTAACTTTTTAAATTTTATTTTAATTTAATGAACTAATTCAGGAAGAATTCTTATCAGTCATAACTGGATAATTGATGCTAATATTTCTATTATTTTATATACATTTTTAATTCATTAATTCTACACGGGCTTTGTAAACTTGGCATTTAATATGCAATGATCTTTTTTTAAAATGTTTTCGAAAGATTTTCGTATGTAGTTAAATGTAGTAATATTAATTTTGTTTGTAGTAGCGCAGAAAAAAAATGGAGATTTAAAAAAATGTCATCCATCAACTTTAAAATCAATTAATTTTAACGATTGTTTCTTATAAAAAACTATTTTTAGTAGATTGTAGTACAATTATTTCCGTTTTTAGTTGCGTCATTTACGAAATATAATTATTTAGATAATTACCAAAAAATTCTTTTAATTTTCAAGATATCTCAAATTCGTTTGCAGGGTTTAATTCAAAATCGTTTTTAGTTGTTTGTAATGCTTTTACTTTCGTTTGTAGTTGCACCGTTGTTTAAATAATTATTTAAACAATCGCACTATAGGTAAATATGGTTAATTTTTAAGGTATCTTAACCCATTACTTCCCAAGCGGACATTTTATAGTCGATTGGTTTTCGGCTTAGAAAAGTGATGAGATCACATGAAAACCTAAAACAAAATATGCTCTTCTACGTAAAAAGAGTTGCTCTTTCAGATTCCGGGGTCAAATTTTCAAAATTTTATACTAGAAATTAAATATGGCGGCTCAAAGTTGATATAAATTTTTTCATCGACTATTGACTTTTTATAGTAGAAAATTTCGAAAAATTTTGTCCATGACTGTTGTAAACAATTGAATTGGCGGAGTTTGCCTCTTTAAAGTATAAACTATGATTATTAATTGATTTTTTAAGTAGTTCAAGTAGTTCAAGATGGTGGATGCATTATAGCGTCCAAATACATAGAAATCATATTTTATTGTGATATATGTGTGTGAGTAGTCATTTCTTACGTTTCCAAGGTCGCTGAGTACAAATCTTTGATCAATTAGTCATTTTTCAAAATGACGAATACAGTATGATGTCTACATGCCACGAAATTCTTTATTAAAAACTATGCGTCCGAGTACTCATTTTATATATTGTAAATCAGGGCGGAAGTGTAGAAAACGTACATACATTTTTTGTAATATTTGCCAAAAAAGCATATGCAATGAATGTTTTGAAGATATTTGTGAAATCGCTGAGAACAAGATTAGCGCCCAAGGTGAGAGAGTCTACTCCCTAGCTACTCAAAATAGACGAAAGTACCGCCAGCATCAGCATTATCCAATGCGCACCGCGAGAAGGTTGCTGGTCGGACTTAGCGCATCATGTTGACCATGAAAAAGGCCATTTGCGAACTATGTGTGAGGGTACTCATTTTATATGCTTCTGAGGTATTTTAAAATGTTTGAGGAAGAGTAGCTTTAATTATGTAATGAATTATGGAAATCTTCAAAACATTCATTGCATATGCTTTTTTGGCAAATATTACAAAAAATGTATGTACGTTTTCTACACTCCCGCCCTGATTTACAAATTTGTTGAGAATTTCTCCTGGTTTTCTCATGAGTTCCATGGAAATCCTGGAAACATTTTTCGCAAAACTGATTTTTGCATTCAAAATAGAAATAAGAAGTTTTTACTGAACAAATTTTGCACAATCTACGTCGATTCGGGACTTTTATTCTCAAATGATTTGATAATTTTCGTGTATTCTGACGCCATATTGTATCCGCCATTTTGAAAAATGACTAATTGACCAAAGATTCGTACTCAGCGACCTCGAAAACGTGAGAAATGACTGCTCATTCACATATATAACAATAAAATATAATTTTCATGTATTTAGACGCCATACTGCATCCACCATCTTGAACTACTTGAACTACTTAAAAAATCAATTAATAATCATAATTTATACTTTAAAGAGGCAAACTCCGTCACTTTAATCGTTTACAACAGTCATGGACAAAATTTTTCGAAGTTTTCTACTATAAAAAGTCAATAGTCGATGAAAAAATTTATATCAACTTTGAGTCGCCATATTTAATTTCCAATAAAAAATTTTGAAATTTTGACCCCGGAATCTGAAAGAGCAACTCTTTTTACTCACGTAGAAGAGCATATTTTGTTTTAAGTTTTCATGTGATCTCATCACTTTTCTGAGCCGAAAACCAATCAACTATAAAATGTCCGCTTGGAAAGTAATGGGTTAAGAGAATGCTGGAGTTGTCTGTTTTACCGACAAAAAGATAGTAATTTTTGTTTTGCAATATCTTTTTATTTCTTTTATAGATTTGGAAATCCTTCTTCAGAATAAAAGAATACGCATTGCTACCAGTCTGTGGAGTAGTTTCTACCAAAAATGGGAAAAAATTGTTAATTTGCTATCAAATCATAACAATGTTTGCTTAATATAAAAAATCTATAGTTTGTACTTACGAAATTCGTATTCACAGACTAGACAATAAAAAAAAACAGTGTCGAGTTTCGAAAATTAGATTTTAGTGCCTAATTGAGACAAAATTGCGAAACGAAAATTATATACGCGTAAAAAGTCGATAAATAAAGCAATAAAAATTTTTTTTTGTTCTCGATATAAAGTCCAATTCACAGATAGATGTTAATATGTGTACTTTAATTCTTGAAAAGAATTTTCAAATCTATAAAAGAAATATATACGAAATCTCATTAAATGATGTGCACGAATGACTCTACATTATCGACCCCGATCAAGTTTGAGAGACAGTCCAGCATCGCCTTAAATCCGCTTGCGGGACTCGATTCAGAATTGTTTGTAAGTGTGTGTAGTGATTTTGCTTTTGTTTGTAATTGAATCGTTCGCGAGATATAATTATACAATTTATTAATAATAAATGCTTAATTTTACAAATACTTTAAATCCGCTTACGGGATTCAATTCAAAATCGTTTGTAGTTGTTTATAGTAATTTTTCTTTCGTTTATAGTTGCACCGTTCGTGAGAAATAATTATTTAAACAATTGCACTACAAATGAATATTGTTAATCTTTAAAATATCTTAAATCCACTTGCGAGGCTCGATTCAGAATCTTTTGTAGTTTGTAGTACTTTTCCTTTCGTTTGTAGTTGTTCGCGTAATATAATTATTTAAAAAATTGTAAAAAATGGAAATTTTGAAGATAACTACAAATAAAAATAAAAACACTGCAAACAAATACAAACAATTCTGAATCGAGTTCCGCAAGCAGATTTAAGATATCTTAAAAATTAACAATTTTTTTGTAATTATTTAACCCTAATCTTACACTTGGAATAGAATAAATTCCACTTTTAGACTTAATTTTAGCTAACAAGGGAACCTCGTAAACTCGAAAATTCAGATTTTAAAACTTGGCATAAATGTAGAGGGGGTGAATACATGAATTTAGAAAATTTTAGTTGGTGCCCAAAAACGTTTTGAAGGGGTGAAATCACCCTTCAAAGTTGAGACGATTTTTGCGGTTTTTCGATATATCTCGTAAATTAAACAAAATATAAAAAAATGTTTCATACAAAAGTTTTAGTATAAGTACCTTTATTTAACTATGCTATTTACTTAAAAAAAATTTTTATAAAAAAAATTTTTTTTTTTCGAAAAATAAATAGCGTAGTTAAATGGAGGTATTTATGCTGTAAAACTTTTGTATGAAATATTTTTTAATATTTTGTTTAGTTTACGAGATATATCGAAAAACCGCAAAAATGCCTCAACTTTGAAGGGTGGTTTCACACCTTCAAACCGTTTCTGGGCACCAACTAAAAATTTCTAAATTCATGTATTCACCCTCTCTACATTTATGCCAAGTTTCATTAAAATCAGAATTTATCGGTTTGCGAGGTTTCCTTGTAAGTAGATAGTCTAAGATGATACTTATGTCGACATTTAAAATGTCGGTACTTTAAAACATCCTCTTAAATATCACGCAGTGTCACCGGTACTCACGCGGTGTTGACTCGGGATATTTAATCGAAGCAAATGGTACATGTTTGTGTATATGATTTTTTTACGACTTATATGAGGGCAAATATGAAAAGTGTTAGTAACCAAAAAATTTTTTCAGTTTTTGACAGATTCTTATGTATTAAAACTGTCTGAAGAAATTGATAAAACTCCGCAAAGCTCTATCTGGCTTTGTTGGGTCGTTATAAACTATCGAAGTAAAGTATGTTATTCGTAAATTTGACAAAATTCAATTTCTACAAATTCTATATAAAGGTACATGCTTGTATTAAAAAACTTTAGAAACGTTTTTCTCAAAAAGTTGTTTTTGGTCATTAACACCCTTTTCACATTCGCACTCACATAGGTGAATGTTTTGTACATGTAAGATGGCTTACAATTTTTAATATATATAGTAATTTTTTCTATTTTGTTTTCAATAAAAAAATAACGTTATAAAGCTATTCAAAACCGTAATTCATAAAAATAAACGAAGATAAATGCTAAATTTACGTAATTTTTTTCTCCTAAAATTGACACATTTATAAATAAATGCCTTTTCTGCAACGGCCACTTGGGCTCATTTTTACGTTAAAGTATCACATTTAAAAAAAAAATGCACGAAAGATTATTAAAAAATATTAAAATTTAAAAAAATTATATTTTTAGTAAAAAGTCATTTTTCGCATTCGCTTAGCTTCATGAATTCTTTTCGCTACTTTAAAATTTAAATTGCCTCAAAATAACTTTTAAACGTTATTTTTAAAAGTGTGAAGAATGTTACAAAATTTTTTTTAACCAAAATGTTGAACAATATACGAGTAACAACCATTTTAAAAGGCTATTACACCCCTTGCATATGATACAAAATTATTTGATAGTGTGTAGAATTAGAGTTAAATAATTATATATCGTAAATGATGCAACTACAAACGGAAATAATTGCATTAAAATCCACTACAAAATTTTTTTTATAATCGTTAAAATTGATTAATTTCAAAATCGGGGGATAACATTTTTTTTAATTCCCATTATTTTCTGCACTATTACAAACAAAATAAATGTTACTACATTCAACTACATACAAAAATCTGTCGAAAAGTTTAAAAAAAAAGATCGCTGCAAGTCGAGTGCCAAGTTCACAAAGTACACATTATAATATAATATAAAAAATAACATCTTATCCCTACAAATCTTGCATGGGTAACTTGCATCTAACAATTTTCATCTACTTAAAAAGTAGTTTTAAAAATTTCTATAAATTCATATTTTTTAGTTTCTAGAACAAATTATATCTATACTTTGGAAAATATGTTAGATACGTTTATTCCGTGCTCCCTTCCGAAATGACGGGGTGTTTTCATGGGGCCCACCAAACTCCTTACAATCACCTTACTCACTTTCTATATAATACACCAAAAATACTCTATCTGTACATACATAGATTCTCATTTTCCCTCGCGCCCTGGCCATTGTGCCTCATCCTTCTCTCCTCGATCGTCAAGTTTTTATCCACGCCAACTCCCCCCATATCCCTTTCACCTCCCCTCCTCTTGCCAAAATCTCTATCCTCCTCCCGGATATCTGTTATCAGTACTCATCTTCCCCCCTTCCCCTTCCTTTCCTCCAACCTGTCCACTGCTACTCTCCTTCCTAGCGCCCTCTCTACAAACCATCTCTCCTCCTTGTCCTCCCCTTCTACCCCTCTCCAAACCACATTCTTTTCCCTTCTCTTCTTATCCTCTTCTTCCTTCCTTATCCTCTGTTTTTCCTTTTGGGTAGCCCTCTCTCTCGTCTAGTCTGCTCTTCATCTTCTCCATCTCCTTCCTCCGGTCAAGCCCCTTCCTTCATTCCTCCTCCCTGCGCTCCTCCAGCTCCTCCCTCTGCTCCATCCTCTTCCTCCTTTCCTCTGAAAAAAACTCCCAGCCGTTGCCACTCCTCTTCCTCAGTACCTCTCTCCATTCGCCTTCCCTTCTTTCTTTTTCTCCCGTCCTCTGCATTCTCTTCTCCCCGACTCCTCCGTTTCTCTCCTTTTTTCTCCTCTCCTCCCACTTGCTTTCCTTCTCCGTTTCCACTTCTCTCCATCAATCCTCCATCACCTCCCTCCTCCTCCTCTCTTCTGCCTTCCCATCTTCTCTCTTCTCTTCTCACTCCATTCCTTCTCTGCGTCCTACCTCCCTGACTCCTTCCCCATACTCTCCCCTGCACTTTTCGTCTTCTTACCATCCATTGAACTCTTCTCTACTTCTTCTCCCCCCTCCTTTCTCTTCTCATTCATTTCTTGTTTTCTCCTTCCACTCTCCTCCCTGTCATCCGCTTCCCATCCTGTCTTTGTCCATCCACTTTCCCCGTGCATGTCCACGCTCTCCCTCTTCTTGTCTCCTCTTACCTCCTTCTCCTCACTTCCTATCTTCCGTTCCTTTTGCACTTCCTTCTTCTCCACCTTATCGTTCTCTTTCCGCTCTCTTCCTTCTCTCTTTTCCTCTGCCTCCTCCTTCCTGCCACATCCTCCATAACCTTGTTATCTCCATTAAGCACTCCCTAATCCCTCTCAGCTCCTCCTTAATCTCCTTCAACTCTCCACTTGCCATTATCTTGTCACCAACCTCCTTTTTATTTCTCTCTTCTCTCTTTTCCAATTTCCATCTCTTGTACTCACTTCCTTCTTAACTACCATTGTTTGACCCTCTCACCATGTGGCACTTTTCCTTCCTCTATCTCGATGCTCGATATTTCGATCCATCTCTCTTCATTGCTCTCTTCGCCAATCACCTTCCTCCTGTGCTTCTTATATGTATCGAAATCTCGCTCTACTACTATCCGCCTTCTTTCAGACCAACTTTTCAATTTTCCGGACACGCGCACCCGTTGTCACCACTCTCTCTTTGGCGGACTACGTGTTCAAAAACGCAAGCGTTCTCAAACCCGCTACCACCTATCCTTCTCAGTCCTGCCATCCCTAATCTCCGCTCTTTTCACTCCACTGCATTCACCACTCTTCTACCGCTCAGCGCCATCTGCCATCATCACTTCCACCTTCTACAACTTTCCTATACCTCCTTGCTTCCGTTCTATCCCTCCTCTCCATATCTCCATTTCCTCCTATACTCCGAGCGCATCTGCACACTACTTTTCTCGTCCAATCCGCCACATCATCCTCTTTCCTGCCTACTCCGAATTTTCCTTCCTGTCTCCTGTCTCTTCTACCTCCTCCGCTCACCTCCTTCCAATATCCGGATTTCCGTTTCACTTCCGCTTTCTCTTCACCACACTCTCCTCTCTCATTCGCCCCTTATCACTCCACTTTCATCACAAAACTCCGAGAAAAGCCTTCCCTCCCTTTCATCCACTCTCTTCCGCCACCCCCCCCCCCTACTTTGAAAAACATAAAATGTATAATTTAATTACTGAAAATTAATCACAAATGAAGCAGAAGCTATTTGACTTAAAAATTATAACTTTATATACTAAATAATTATATATAAAAAGGGAGCAATCACGATAACTTGGACCCCTCAAAAGAAAAGTAATTTTCGGAAGCATTTTTTGCGAGAAATGTGGAAAAATACTTTAAACAATTCTGATTAATTTCTAAAAATAAAAAGCGATAATAGCAAAAACCGTCAGTGAGCACCTAGCACCCTCACCACTAAAAAAAAGTTCAGAAATACCGCATAATTTTTTGCTAATTATCTACTAATTTTCTTCCCTAGTCCTGAATTTTTTGCTCCTACCCATTCACAGGAGATTCAGACCAAAAGTGGGGGTGCTAACTTCACGTAACGGTAGCATCCCCACTGATAAAAAAGCATAAACAAAAAACAAATATACTAAAATTTTCGAATAAACTTCCAAAAAACTCATACCTCCGATTTTTTAAACTGTGTACACTTGCGTATTTGGACACGCTAATTGCAAAAAATAATAGTGAAAGTTGGCGCAAATTTGATTTTTATAGCGGAAACCATTAAAAAAACCCATAAAATCATTTTTTTCATTCATTTCCGTAAATAATGGGAATTTCAAAAAATACTTCAGGTGAAAATTGTAATCTCATCAAAATACACATTTTATGTCCTATTAATTTTTGCCATAAAGATAATAGATTTTAAGAAAAACGACATTAAATGTTCAAAACTTCATAACTTTATAACTCATTTAACAGACATCAAGTTTTAGTAGTTAATTTTAATGTTTACTCAAACTACTCCAAAAAACTAAAATATTGAAAGAATAATAAAGACGGTGAGTAGACCTCACTACGCGTGGAAAGTCGTAAACCCATGTGGTACAGTACAAGCATGAACATCGTTTCACTCTCTAAACAGAGAGGGAATGTGAGTGGACTTCGCTACGCGTGGAGTCGCAAATCCATATGATACAGTACAAGCAGGGTTGGGGAAGTTACTTTTTAAAAGTAACGCGTTACCGTTACTCGTTATTAATTGTAAAAAGTAACATGTTATCGTTACTTAAAAATAACGCTGAAAGTATCGTTACTTTTTTTTTAATTCTGAGATAGGATTAAAGGATGCTTTAAGAAAGAATGTAAATTGAAGATAAAGTAGAGAAATATTTATTTCTAAATATTTTTAGGGTGGGGTATAATTAGTTAAAAAATTGGCTAATTGTGCACAACAAAAGCGACCTCACCGATTTCAATGATCTTAATATACTAGACACATCCAGAAAGTAAATTCCGTTTGTATGCGTTGCCCCGGCAACGCTGCAATCGCAGTTCGGCGCATGCGCGATAGTTGCTCTAAGTCAAGGAGGAGATAACGCGATTTTGAAATCACTGTATGTTGCTTACGCTTTATAGTGCTTAATTAGAATGGCGAAGTTGATTAAAAATCTCGCCACTTGTGAGATTAGATCTGTCATTCATTTTCTGAATGCGAAGAACACTAAACCAGTCAACATTCATCGACAGATTTGCGAGGTGTACGGAGAAAATGCAATGAGTGATTCAATGGTAAGGAGATGGGTCCGACAGTTCAATGAAGGACGTGATCAAGTGCACGATGACCTATCTCCTTGCCGGGGCATCGCATACAAACGGAACTTACTTTCTGGATGTGCCTAGTATGTTGTCAGGGTCATTATTCTGAACAATTTTTCCCTATACATATTACCGCCGCTCGGCCTTATTTTCTAAGTTATATACACTTATTAACAAAAAAAGTTTAATACGATACGACAAACGCTGTGGCCACACACACACACGCGCACGCGCGCGCACGCACACGCGGGGGTGTCAAGGGAGGCTTTCGTCTCCTGCCCACTACGTCGGTAGAAGTGCCCTGAGTAGAAATACACATATGCAGTACGATGCATATATATAAACAATCCAATTATATGGTATAGAGAACGCGTGGGCGGGAGAGGGCCTCCGCTCCTCTCCCTGCACCTCTTCCCTATAATTTTTCCTAATTCTAACCCAACCAATTTTACGTTGCTATTTGATTAATGCGAAAACATTGGAAACGAACAGCGTAAATCTTGTTTGGCGTGGAAAGTCACAAACCCATGTGGTATTGTACAAGCGTACTGTACTGTAAAACCTATAAAGCAAGGTCTACTCTATTTGACTAAAGTTTCATAAATACAATACATATCAGTGCTTTACGTAAAATAAATGACAATTACGCTTGTACAGTACCACATGGGTTTGCAACTTTACATGCCAAACAAGATCCACGTTGTTCGTTATCAATGTTTTTGCATTAACCAAATAGTGACATAAAAACATGGTTGGGTTAGAGTTAGGAAAAATTAGGGAGAGGAGGTGCAGGGGAAGAGGAGGCTCAGCCCCTCCCTCGCCCACGTGTTCTTTATACCATATAACTTCACGACTTCTCACAAATTTCATTCCATATTAATCAGAAAATAATAGTACATTTTTAAATCTTTTTTTACCCATTTGTTTACACCTCCCCTCCTGCTTACAGAGCAAAGCAAAGGAACGAAGCCTCTCCCCCTGCACCCCGCCCACACGTCTTCTGCACCCTACTCTCCTCTGTTTCAAAACTAATGAAATCGCAGCAAGAAATTAAAAAAAAACTTTTGTGTATAACTCGGAAACTAAGGCCGCCGAGCGGGAATAGGAAAAAGTTGTTCAAAATAATGACTCTGACAACATATATCAAGGTCATTGAAATCGGAGAGGTTGCCCTTATTGTGCATAATTACCAAAAGTTGAAAGTTAAGTTAAAAAGTTAATGACTTTTGATTTAATTTAGTTAATTTTAAATAATTTAATTTTTAACTTTAACAAGTTATTTTTGAAACGTATAAACTTTAACTTATTAACTTTTTTTTTAAATTGAAAATTTTATCTGGGTGAAAAAAAATTATAAAATAAATACATTCCTGCATGAAAACAATATTTTTTTATTTCATATAATTAATATTATAACTTAAATTATAAACAAAATATTAAATATATTTGATAATTGATATTGTAATGATATTGATTTGTATTTGATTTCAATAAATTATGTGGCTTTTTAATTAAATATAAATAAAGCTTCCCAAAATTAACTTTTACTTTAACTTGAGTTAAATTAATCTTAATGTAACTTTAAGTTTTCTATTTATGTAATTTTTAACTGAATTAATTTTATAATAATCCATTAACTTCAATTTAATTTAGTAAAAAATATATTAACTTACCCAACCTTGAATATTTTTATTAATATTTTATAATTAATCTTTTTGCAATTTCTTGTGCCTAATAACATAAATTATCGACTTTATAGATGATGGTCCACAGTTTCAACTGTTTCTAATGACATACTATAAATATACTAATCAAAACAAAGCATTTTTATTGTGTCACTAAATATTAAAGCTGTGTTTGAATGTTCACTACCAGTGCTGAAAATATATATAAGGCATATAAGAGTCATTACTCATACATTTTCATAATCGCGACCATAAGAAATTGAACAATGCGATTGATCAATTCAGCTGAACTAAGTAATGCAATTGGTTGAAATCTTGAAATCTTACAGTTATGTAAATGCACATGTAATGACTATAATGTAAACTATAGATTTTTAATACTAGTAGTAAATAGTGGACCACAAACCTAAAAATTAACAATAAAATAATAATCAAATTTGTTACTGTTACAAAGCCCCCCCGTTTGCACTTGCTCTGTGTGTGTGTGTGTGTGTGTGTGTGTGTGTGTGTGTGTGTGTGTGTGTGTGTGTGTGTGTGTGTGTCCCCTGCCCATAGGCAAGGCAAAACAAGTTTCCTAACCTAATAAATAATCAACTTTAACGATTAATATCTTGCTTCGTGAGGCAGAGCAACAATTTTTACTTACAAATTTGTGTTCTATGCACAAAAATACACAATATTATAAAGTTTAAAGCAAATCGGTGAGATAGTTCGTCTCCTTCAGTATTACCAACTTTTTTTACAAAAAATTAGAGTAAGCTGATTTTTTTAATTTTAAAAAACTTTGTTGAATAGAAATTAATTGAACATGAGTCCCCCAAACTAGCAAGAAAAGGATTTGATCTATCTTTTTAAATTTTAAAGTATTGATAAAATAAAAACATATAATATTAAAAATTAATAACCTAAATAGATATGTATAATTTTCATTATTGAGTAAGTTTCCACTGAGGGTTCAAATCGAGTCAGAGTCAGGATTGAGGTAAGCCTTTTTTGTAGCCTTTTTTGGAAATAAGTTGAACCCTACCCTAACTCTACCTCATTTCCACCTTAAAAAAGCTCACCTTAACTCAACTGACCTAATTTAAACCCTCAGTCTCAAAACTTAGTCATTTATGTTGAAATCTGAATCTTCTAGAATCTACAAATTATTATTATAGAATAATATGAAAAACAGTAATAGTTTACAGTTTATCTTGTATACACATAAAAGATTGTTTATACATTAATGTCCAAATAATAACATTATACAGGAACATTCCAGTGGAAAATACATGAAATCTAATTACACTTTTAAAGAACGATAGAACACCATTCACTTTACACACCATACAAAACTTCATACAAATCGAAGATTACGTGAAAAGTATTTAATCTAAACAAATCGTTACTCGTTTTTTTATAACCGCACTTTTACCAATTCCTACTTTTATACATACATATAAAATAACATATGGACTGTAACTAACCTGTTTCTTCGTCTCATTCTTTTGCGCGACGGAAATCAAAGTGCCGAAATCCATTTTGCGTACAATATATCACGAGAACCACGTACCAAAAAATCGCTAACCTGCGATTTTACGAAACTGTGCGTTTGTATCAACAAATATTCTTCGATAAAGTTCGATTACACTGATCACGTTGCAGTTATGTCGAGATTTTATATAAACAACATAGATGTATTAACGAAGAACAGAGCTTTCGACAATAAACAATGATATTAGAAACGTAATGTTCAACCCGAACATTGAATCAAATCTCTCTCGTCGCTGATAAAACTTCAAAAGATTACCCCACAAAGATTAACACGTTGCGAATAAATGCTTCAAGTTTTTATCTATAACTATATTTCATCACATTTGCTGATAAATAGTTTAATTGCACATGATTACGAGTACTAGTTCAAATCAATTATCAAGAATTAATGAGAATAAATAAGAGCATCTTCCATTTACACGCATAGAAAGCTGTGAACATATAAAATCCACCATCTTGTGATATATTGAAAGCAGAAGTAATTCGTGTCATGGTGGAAGAATATAAGGGCTACGGTCCACTTGACGCTACAAACGTTTCGAAGCAGTCTTTGATTGGTCAATTTGTAAAAATCTTTGTTTCGATTGGTCAATTAAACGCTTCAAAGCATTTGTAGCGTCAAGTGGACCGCAGCCAAGTGCTCTTGCGCATATGGGTCTAGCAACCAATAAGAAATGCGCTCCAGATACCGCCATCTTGTCGTGGCAATTTGAATTTGGCCTACGTATTATTATTGGTTTAACTTATTTTTGTGTTTAAATTGTGATTGTTTCGTTATTTTTACTATAAGATAATTTTTTAAAAATTACGGTATTTTAATTTAATATAAATAATGCGTTTTAAATTACTTTCTAATTTAATTTTACATAACTTTTGATAAAGTTAGTTTTTTCTTCATACAATTTTTAATGTAATAAAATTAATTCTAGAAACTATTAACAATATTTAGTTCAAAATTTTTAAATTTATACTCAATCTTGATATTTAATAATAAAAAGTAGATTCAAATATACATGTAAATTATGAAAAATAATCATAAACTAATAAAAGTAATTTTTTAAAAATAAAATTATCTAATTTTATTTGCGACTTTTTGTAGTAACATTTGATACATTTTTAAATTTAATTTAATTAAGTAAAAATACATTGTAATAGTACAACATTGTAATAGTTACAACAAACAAAATATAAACGAATTAAATTTTAAATATTTTAGATTCAGAAATAAAATAAACATAAAAATAAAAAGTTAAAAGTATTTTATTTCATAAAAAAGTAAAAATTATACAAAAGTTCAGAGGAATAAATATTCAAACATAATATAAAAGAACTATACAAGTTATACAAAATCTTTATACAAATATTTTTATACATATTTCTATGTATTTTATGATTTATCATTATAAAAGAATTATTTTTTTAAACAAATTACATTCCAAGGTCTGCATTATTTTTTAATATTATAAATGTCCTGGAGATGCGGCAGCATACGTAACACGCGATTTTATTAATTAGGCTGAAGGCAGAGAACGAGACGTAGGTGTCGCAGTCGTAGTCATAGGGTAAGGCCTGGGGCTCAATTCTTGAATTCATTCGCAAGAAAACGTATGCGCAAATACCCGCTCTAACAGAAAAGTTGCAAGTTTATTGGTTAAAAGTCATACGATAGCCAATAAATTTTCAACTTTTCTGTAAGAACAGAATTTGCGAATACGTTTCTCTTGCAAATGAATTCAAGAATCGAGCCCCTGGTCTACAATGGATGTTGTAAGTCGTGTAGTAAGAAATCTAGCCAATCATAGTTGATCTTAGGAAAGAAAGAGAGAAGAAAAGCAAACATAATTGATTAAATTTCTTACGGAACGACTTACGACATTCATTGTAGCTTAGGCCTAAGGTAGAGAAAAACGTAAGTCGTACATGTCGTAGTAAGCCTCGTCTACAGAAGTCGCAAGCAACCAGTTGCGACTTGCGACAGCCAATGAGCGCCTAGTTTCTAGTTAAAGCTCGACAATCATTGGCTGTCGCAAGTCGTAACTGGCTGCTTGCGACTTCTGTAGACGAGGCTTTACGCAACATGTGTGACGTGTAACGTTCGACCATGAGCGGCATGGGCGCGGCCATGTCTGTGACGTTGAAATATGGCCGTACCTGGTACCCTGCGCAGAACTATCCCAAATTCGTCTCAAGAACGAGCACACCTTACATTCTTCCACCATGATTCATGTTCTCCGTGTTCACTTCCGGAATCCAGAGTATGATGGACAGGCCTGCTCGGTTTAGGAGTGGGGGTATAGGCATACGTAGAAAAGGACAAACGTAGACGTTGAAAAGGGACGGACGATGTACCAGGTAGGGTGCGTTCCACTTAAAGCTCGCAACGACCGTGGAATCATTTTATCCTTGTTGGTTATCAAATATTAAACAAGGATAAGCAACGCTCATGAGCGTTGCGGGCGTTAAGTGGAACGCACCCATAAAGACCTATAATCAAAGATTCGCCAATGGCGAACACAATTTTGATTGGTCACTTGAGTCACATGGTTTATCCGCCATTGCATACCCACGCTGAGCGAGGAAGAGGGGAGAGTGCTCTGTGTTGAGCAGTATAGGTTAAAGGAATATGTGTAAGAAATTATAAGATAATTCAATCTCTGCACTCTCGAGGGTCACTATATTTTGACGATACACTCAGGAAGAATAAGAAAAATTAAATTTGCATCTGTTATATGGCTGCGTACAACTTGGAGCAGGCTCGCATTGTTTACTATCTCCACTACTCCAGACCCCAGCCCCAGATCCCAGCCCCCGGCCCCAGCCCCCATCCAGTCTCCGTATGGGTACAAGATGGTGGATAGCAGTCATGGTGGGGGGCCATTGGCGCATCTTTGATTATAGGTCTTTAGTACCAGGTGTTTTCTTCTCTCTCACATGCAGGCGTGTGTAAGAGAGAAGGAAATACCTGTTATATTGTACGTAAGCCTTACCCCCATCCCTGAAATTTGGGACAATCCTCAGTCTAGGCTGCGGTCCACTTGATGCTACAAACGCTTCGAAGTGTTTGATTGACCAATCGAAACAAAGATTTTTACGAATTGACCAATCAAAGAATGCTTCGAAACGTTTGTAGCGTCAAGTGGACCGTAACCCTAGATATACTATGGCTACGGTCCACTTGACGCTACAAACATTTCGAAGCATTCTTTGATTGGTCAATTCGTAAAAACCTTTGTTTTGATTGGTCAAACAAACGCTTCGAGCATTTGTAGCGTCAAGTGGACCGCAGCCTATGTCTATGGACGGGATTCATAGACCGATCTTAAGCTCAAGCATTGTCTTAAGTCTAGCTTCGAGCCGACTTGAGACTTACTTAACCAATGAAATAAAGCATTGACGTCTCAAGATCGTGCTTAAGCTGGAACTTGAATAAAGCCTACAATACACAATGTTTGTTTTCGTGCTGGTTTGTTTGCTGGATGGAAATACTCGGTCCTGATTGGTGCATTTCTGAAGATAAATAAATATGCACCAATCAAGACAGAGTATTTTCATTTAGCAAACAAACTAGCACGAAAACAAGCATCGTGTATCTCTGGCTTAAGATTCGACTATGAATTCCGGCCTATAAGGTCTATGGCCGGTATTCATAGTCGGGTCTTATATTTAAGATCATCTTAAGTACTGTCTTAAGATGCCATCAACCAATCACAGAGCCGTATTAGCATCTTAAGACATTACTTGAGATGATCTTAAAATAAGATTTGACTATGAATACCAGCCTATGAATACCGGCCTATGATGTGTTTCCACCTATACACCTTATGAGTGCGTTCGGGGAGACGCTATTAGCGCTACCAGCATCAGTCCATCTTCATTACTCATTAAAAGTGAAACAAGGATAAACTGATGCTGATAGCGCTAATAGCGTCTCCCCGAACGCACTCCATGACTCCAAAATGGAGCTCATGACCTTCCTTCCCCTCCCGTCGTTCATCTACAGACCTTGGGTGCGTTCGGGGAGACGCCATTAGCGCTACCAGCATCAGTCCATCTTCATTACTCATTAAAAGTAGAAAAAGGATAAACTGATGTTGATAGCGCTAATAGTGTCTCTCCGAACGCATCCCTTGCATACACATATCTACATAACAGTCAGTGTAGTAAAACCAATGAAAGAGGTTGAGAGTTGAGATAAGAGTCATACGCAATACGTGTCATATCTGTAGCAGATCAGGGCCCCTATTCTTGAATTCATTCGCAAGAAAACGTATGCGCAAATACCCGCTCTAACAGAAAAGTTGCAAGTTTATTGGTTGAAAGCCATACGATAGCCAATAAATTTTTAACTTTTCTGTAAGAACAGAATTTGCGAATACGTTTCTCTTGCGAATGAATTCAAGAATAGGGGCCCAGGGGCTCGATTCTTGAATTCATTCGCAAGAAAACGTATGCGCAAATACCCGCTTTAACAGAAAAGTTGCAAGTTTATTGGTTAAAAGCCATACGATAGCCAATAAATTTTCAACTTTTCTGCAAGAACAGAATTTGCGAATACGTTTCCCTTGCAAATGAATTCAAGAATCGAGCCCCAGGGGCTCGATTCTTGAATTCATTCGCAAGAAAACGTATGCGCAAATACCCGCTCTAACAGAAAAGTTGCAAGTTTATTGGTTGAAAGCCATACGATAGCCAATAAATTTTCAACTTTTCTGTAAGAACAGAATTTGCGAATACGTTTCTCTTGCGAATGAATTCAAGAATCGGGGCCCAGACACATTAAACCTAAAAAAAAACTAACGATTAATATCTTACCTCCCGGGGCAGAGCGACGCTTTTTTCTGCCAGATTCGTTCGTTTGAACCAAATCGCGTCGAATAAGCACAACTACATCGATATTTGAATATGAATGCCTAAATTGAATAATTACCCTCTTTGTGTGTAAAAAGCTGATTTTTTTACCATATAAACATGTTACGAATATTTGGCACCACGAATCCTAAAAAATGTACTCTCAGCTGTCACTTTCACCTGGTGGTAAGTTTAAAAAAATCCTAACAAAACAACAGTAAAATAACATTAAAATAAATCTTAATTGAGTAAAGCAATTTTTTAAATACTTATTTCAAAACGCATTTTGATGGCATGATAATTTTTATTTTGCATGAATTTGTCTCGATTATGAAGAATTAATGCAGACATAATCTAGGATTGAAACTGTCACAATATTCAATTATGTAAATAATAATCAACATCTGAAATAAATTCATATAAGAGTGTTGTATTGCAGTGTGCATGTGCTTCAACAGAGAGTAACAAAGGATTCTCTGAGAAGTTAGCAAATGGTCCACAATTTGAAGAGTTCCTTAAGAAAGATGTTGAGTATGATGGCAAATTAAAGTTGAAAATAGGTGAATCGGGACGGTTGAGATTGCCACCTTGGTTAAAAACAGAGATACCTATGGGTAAAAGTTACAGCAAGATTAAAGCACAACTGAGGCAATTACAGCTGAGCACAGTTTGCGAGGAGGCCAGGTGTCCCAACATTGGAGAATGTTGGGGTGGAGGTAGTCATGGCACAGCAACAGCTACAATTATGGTTTGTATGATGTACTAAGGACTGAAATAATTTATGACTTATGACAATATACATAATATACATATAATATGACATAAGTAGTATATTAATAATACTGATCAGCATGAATCAACTAAACTTAATGGCTGAGCAACTTTTTGCAATGGACCTTGGACAATTTGTTTGTCGAAAAATATGAAGAGATTAGACTTTCCTCCTGAAAGGAGATGTTTTGTACACACTGAAAATAAGACTAAGTCTAAGTAAAAAAGGAGATTATTAGGTTGGAATTAAATAAGTTGCTAAAAATTCATTTTTCAACTAAAAAAGCTGAAACTCATATTTAAAAATGTTTCCTTAAATTGTTATTTTCCTCACAAGGAAAAAGAGATTTTACACATAAATCATATCTGTACAAAAGCTAACACAGTTGCATAACAAGCACGACTTTCTGAATGAGGCCTCTAAAGAAATTTCTTAGCAAAGTGCATTTTCTATTCCAAGCTGTTGCCTTCTTAATTATTTTTTAAAGATATCTTGTTAGAAACATTTAACCTTAAGAAATGAAATATTTCATCAAAAGAGGACCTATAAGAGTCAAAAGTGGCCTATATAAATAACCAACTGAATATACTGGAACTGACTGAATTTATATGAAGGAATTATAAATGTACATCATATTTTTACAATTGTCTCAAAAAAAGCTTGCACTCATTATGAAAATCGAAGATGTTTTAAGTGACTTCGCATATATGCATCCAATTATTCCTGTAAGAGTCAATCTTTCCTACCATGATTTTTGCAATTGTTTGTTCTTAAAAACATTTCGAACTAAATGAAAACAAAATCATGCAGTATTTAATAAAATAACTCAAGAAAATTAATTAAAAACCTTCACTATGTGCGTATGTAGCATAGATGTTTTGGCCATGTTCCAAAATTCACCAGTACTAAAAATCTATATAGTATACATAACATGAATTATAGATTTTCAGTAGGCAATAAATTTCGGAACACAGCCTCTGTAAGATATCTATATGAATTAGAATTTCTATATAAATAATGTGTAGCTTTTATTTGAGTACATTTTGTATTTCAATTGCATTATATGAAATTATTAAAAGTTCAAATCCTGTACTAATTAAAATACATTAATAGTTAACACCCTAGGGACTGACATTGGACTTTTTGTTTACACAACATCTGTAGATTTAGAGACCAACAGTATCCAAAAAAACCAACTAAAATTCTTCTTAAACGATATTTTACTCTTTTGTAGTTTTGTCTAACTGATCTCTTAGCGATCACCTTTTTATAGTTCCAAACTCGTTATCTTCCATTTATACTTTCTGCTTGTGCATTGGTTAAACCTTCCTCGTGGTAAGGACATCATTTGAGAAGAAAGAATTTTAGTTGATTTTTCAAAAGCATTTATAATAAATTTCTCCTCCCTAAAAAACTAAATTTATTATAAAAAATATCTTAACCAAAATAAAAATATTTTATTATAAAATAATTATAATTCAATTTATGTAATTATAATATTATAAAATATTAAATTTATTTGATGATTTATTATGTAATTGTCTTGTTATTCAGAATAATTTAAAGTAAAAAGAAATATTATCAAATCATGAGAACTTACATCGACATTCATTTGAAATTACATAAAATCAAAAAATATTTTTTAATCTTGTTGAGAAAAAAATTGAGTTATTACTTATAAAAGAAGATAATTTTAAATAAATTGTTTTATTGTTTCAAAGAAATATTGATATAAAACTGATATCTTTCAGATTATATTTTTAATTCTTCTAATAAGCATTTTATGCCTAATATTCCATTATGTAAAAACCTCTTGAAAAAAAATTGAAGTTACCGTTTAATTATATATACAAACAATATGTAGATTTGTTTATCCGTTCATTATGTCGAAAAACTTATAATAAATGTAAAGTTGTCGCTAAATAAACGAATTATTTAAATCGTGATAACAATGAATTCATGCTTACAACATGAATGAATCAATTCTCTAGCTAATGGGGGACACGTGCACTCGTGGCTGTCGCTTCTGCTCCGTTAAAACTGCACGTAAACCATCGCCATTGAACGCAGAAGAGCCAATCAATACCGCTAGTGCAATAGCAGAGTGGAGTCTGGATTATGTCGTTTTAACATCCGTGGATCGAGATGGTTAGCTATACAAATTAATGTTATAAGATAATCCCTAAGTATTCTAAAATATTTTAAAGTGATTCCTTATAATACTTTATTCTCTTCAGCATTACATTTTGCCAAGAAGGGGAAAAGTGATTCCTTATATTAATTCAAGATGAAAGAGTTAAAGAAAAAATGTTTTTCAAACATTTTTTAAATTTTTTGAATGACCCAAATAATTTTCGAAATTAAAAAAAAAACGAAATTTTTCCTTTGACTTTGACATATTTAACATCCTGTCATATTGTTGAAGTCGTTTCAAACATACAAGGTCATTCAGAAAAACTTTAGGTCCGTAAAATGACGTATGACACAATTCTAAGACTATTTTTCTTTTACTAAAATTTGATTTAAAGCGTAATTTTTGAGTTATTAGCTAAAATAGTTAGCGAATCACGCGTTGAATATAGAAGGCAGGAGCGGCGCGCCATGAGCGTGCGCGGTTGACTATCCGCGTCAGCTGACGGGTGATTACCACTGCGTAAGTCGTTAACCATTTTATCTTATAACAAAATCATGTTTTAAATAAAATTTTGTCAAGAAGAGATTGTCTTGAAATTATGTTAGGAATACGTGTTCCTTAAAATCACTGTAATGATCAAGTTGTTCCGGATCGCCAGCTGTCAGACGCTGCAACCAGCTGATTGCTACACACAATGGCTGCGTTCAGCAGAAAAAGCAGCTTTGTAACTGTTGTAAAATTCTTTAGATCTAAACGTATAAACCAACCGTGTTGAAGAATTGTACAACAGTTGCAAAGCTGCTTTTTCTGCTGAACGCAGCTAATGTGTGTAAAAGAGAGACGGGGGGGTGACCTCACCCTCTTTCTCCCCCCCCTCTCTCCCTCTCCCTTCCTCTCCTTCCCTCCCCCTCTCTCTCTCTCCCTCCCTCTCTCTTTTACACAAATACGACATACACACACATCGCGTGTAGCAATCAACTGGTTGCAGCGTCCGCCGGCTGGCGATCTGGAACAACTTTTGGTCATTACAGTGATTTTAAGGACGTATTCCTAACATAATTTCAAGACAATCTCTTCTTGACCAAAATTTTATATAAGAATTATTTTATGTTATAAGATAAAATAGTTAGCGACTTAAGAGGATGCTAAAGCCGTGTGTTTTACCGACATTCTGTTTAATCATTTAATTTCGAATTGAATTTACAGAATTGATAATCCTTTTACACTTTTAAAGTACGTACACAAATGAACCCAGGGACGATTAGATAAAGACCAAAAATGCAAAAAATTTTTTTTAATTTATTTGTTCATAAAAATATTTGCTTCAAAATACAAGTTATGTAGCGTATACGTACAAATGAATGGTGTTCCCGGGTTCGGAATAGATTGAGGAATAAGATTATAATCGTCAAATTACGATTACAAGCCGTAAAAAAAAGATATTTTTATAATAAAAGCGCTTAAATGAATAAAATTTTTAATCACATAAATATGTTTTTTTACGGCTTGTAATCGTAATTTGACAAATATAGTCTTATTCCTTCTATTTCAAACTGCAAGACACCATTTATTTATAAGTATAAGCTATATAACTCGTATTTTAAAGCAAATTTTTTCACGAACAAGGATAAATGACTCTGCATTATCGACCTCAATCAAGTTTGATGGGCAGTTTAGCATCCTCTTAAGGCAAGGGGATCCTAAAGTCGTCTGTTTTACCGACAGAATTATACAATTTGTTCCAATGTCCAACTTTTTATTGCATTTACAAAATTAAAAATCCTTCTCCACAATTAAAGTATAGACGATAACAGTGTGCGGACGTAACGATTTTATATAAAAAATAAAAAAAAATTTCTTAATTGCCGGCGTCTGGCGTGGACTCGTAACAAAATGTGTTTGATATAAAAGTTGTGCATCTTGTACGTATAAATCAAGTCAGATCCGCACACAAATGAACATTAAGGAACAATACTATGCTTTTAGATTGAGCGTAGGCGTCTTAATAGAAAAGATACATATTGGTAAACATTTCGTGTCTCAAAAGAGCAATCTGAAAAATTTTTTTATATTCTTGGTATGAAATTCAATTCATAAGCTGATATTAATACATAAACTTTAATTCTGGAAAAGGATTTCTAAATCTATAAAAGAAATATATACAAAATTTTGTTAATGACGTGCACAAATGACTCTACATTATCGACCTCGATCAAGTTTGACGAGCAGTTTAGCATCCCCTTAATCGCGGTGGTAATCACCCGTCAGCTGACGCGGATCGTCAGCCGCGGCCGTGTTACGTTCGTGGCACGCTCTTTGACTATGGGTCTGTTCGCGTCACATGCTCCGACATGCTCCTATTCACCCCAACGCACTCCAATACGTTGATTCCGATGACGCCTATTAGAATGCATTGGAGTGAGTAGGATCATGTCGGGGCATGGCGACGCGAACAAACCATATATAAGTCTTTGACTATATAAGTATGGATTGTTAGCAGCCTATTTTTCTCATTAGAGCAAGTGAGAGGTTCCGTATCCAACATGACAACGATCTGCAGCGCTACCAAGTACTAAAAACCCGGGAGTTTTAAACGCATATAATAACCCAGAGCGTGCCATAATACACACGCACAATTTAGTGCAAATAAGGCGTGACCACGTGACAGGCGTGACTTATCACGCAGGCGCGTGTGAGAGAGAAAGAAGTACCTGTTATATTGTCTGTCCTTTTTTACGTGTGCCTATACCCCCACTCCTAAACCGAGCAGGCCTGGATATAAGTATGGGGTGCTTTCCATTTAGTAACACAAGTCGACACAAGCATCGTTCTATCTTTTTTTATGTTCAATGAGTAACAAAGATAGAACGACACTTGTGTCGACTTGTGTCATTAAATGGAAAGCACCCATGGACTGCCAGTAGCTAACTTCAGACTGGTAACTAAGATGTGTCACGCCACCATCGACCAATTGAGAAATTGGAAAACTAAAATAACGTTAGGGCTGCGTTCAGAAACGTCATCCGAGTGTTCATGGTGGAGTATCATTCTATCCTTGTCTCACATTCAACGAACAACGCTCTTTGGTCGATGGGGCGGAGCCTAAATCTCAGAGATGTTGGTTACGGATTTCAGTATAGAAGTGAATGGGAAAAGTGGAGCACTGGCAGTCCATACTTATATAGTCAAAAGGCACGCCGCTCCTGCCTGCCTTCTGTACTCGACGCATGATTCGCTAACTATTTTGGCTTATAACTCAAAAACTACGCTTTAAATCAAATTTTAGTAAAAGAAAAATAGTCTTCGAATTGTGTCATACATCATTTTACGGACCTAAAGTTTTTCTGAATGACCCTGTATAGTGGAATTTTCAATTTGAATTATTAATATGAGGAATCACTCCTTAAAATCGTTTTTAGAATATTTAAAGATTATCTGATATATTATAGAATTTAATTGTATTTAGTATTATAAATTCAGAACTCAAAGCATTATTATAATTATTTCAGATTTAAAGGACGGTGGAGCTAGTCATATCGCAACTACCGTTAAGGAAATAAAAAAGAGGTATCTTATCTATGCGATTGTTACTTTTCTTTTTTCTTATTTAATAGAACGAGAAATAAAGCAACTCAAATCATATCGCATACATATTGTAGACATACTTATTTCATCATAGGAGCAGTATCCTAGTAGAATGTTTGGTACCGGACTTCAGAGGTGATGAAGATTGCATCGCTACGATTGTAAATTCTAATCTGGACGTGTTTGCACATAACATTGAGACAGTGGAGCGTCTAACACCCTTCGTCCGTGATATGCGCGCTCAGTATAGGTACACTTAATGTATCCTTATAATTTAATATACAGGGTGTTCGGCAATCGATGAGAGAAAATGATTCTAAAATAAGATAAAAAAACAATACATTTGCGATTAAGGCCTCGTTCTTCAAGTTAAAAAAGTGGAGAGGAGTGACTTCAATCAAAGATATACACTGTGTTTTAAGATTGACGAATTATAAGCTAAAATGTCCTTACAGAATGATGGGAGATCCGGGTTTGAACCCTGGCTAAGGTATTATTTTTTGCAATAAATTATTTTCAGATTTTTGGGTAAAAGGGGGGATTCTAAGATGCCAGCAAGCATCGACATTTAGCTTATAACTGTGTTTTAAGACTAACGAATTTGTCGGCGCGCAGTTTGTATGGGCTGAGATAATTAAATTAATATATTTTAAAAAATATAATCAGCACCAAGAGCTAGCTGCAGCCGTTTAGACCTTCTCATCTTTATATGTTTAAACATTTATACGGTTTAAGAATTTATTGACTGTTATTTATTTTTATATTTTAATATCACATCTTTTTTTAATAAAAAACATACATTTTCAAAACAGAAATACACTATTTACCTTTTTGAATAAAAATTATACATAGTGTTAAGAAATATTTTTTGTTACTTGTGCATCGAAAATGGTCCTTTTCTTAAACTGGGTATACACTTAGCGAATAAACAGCGAACGCGAACTTCGTTGTCATTCGGCAAATGTATACGCCAAAGCAAATGCGAATAGAACGTTCGATTCGCGTTCAGGTCGATTTCCTGATGAGGCGATACATCAGAGACAGTTCGTACGCGATGTAGACGCGCTACGTACTGTTCGTTGCTGTTCGCTGTTATTCGGTTTTCGTACATACATAACTTTTTCGATGTTATAACCATTATTGTACATTATAATTGTAGTGCGTTATAACGATTTTGTCCGTTCCGATATATCCTGTCAAAACTAAAAAATAAACTTAATTATCAAACGCGGACGTACAGCGAATATCGAATATGACCGAATGCTGATGTTCGCTACAATTGAGAAAAGGAACGAACAACTTCAGAACACGAACACGAATGTCCGAACGTTCGCCTTCGCTATTCGTTCGTAAATTTAAATCCAGCTTTACTTCACATTCAAGGACCAACATTTCGACGTACAAGTACCAAAAAATATTGTGTGCGACATGTGTGGATCGGCTATTGCTCACACATTGCGGATGAACGCACTTGCCTTCAGTTCGTGCGTCCAATTCCCACACTTACGAGCAATAAGCCAACTCATCACACTTGTTGCACAATATACTATTGTTGTTTTATTCACTGTAGTATCCTATATAACCTTAAACATTTATAATTAAAAAATCTCCATTAATATTTTGTTATATCTTAATTTTATGATTCTCTGAATAATTTAATATTAAAAAGTACTTTGGAAGCTTATGAATATTTAAACGTTTATAATTAAAAAGCAAAGTTTTAATTACAATTTATTTTATTATTCTTTATTCTTATATTATATTATCATGTAAAATATCACTTCTTAAATTTTCTTCCACTATTGCCGAATATTTATTATATATGTGTATTTGTTTATATTTACACTGTTAATTCGATTAATCGTTCGAATTTTTTTATTTATTTACAGGCAGTCGCTAGCCGTACTAAAAGCAGCTAAAAAGTTCAACTCCAATTTAATCACAAAGTCATCGATAATGCTGGGATTGGGCGAGACTGACCAGGAAATTGAGCAGACTTTGCAAGATTTGAGAAACGCCAATGTGGACGCGGTAACATTGGGACAGTACATGCAACCCACAAAGAGACACTTGAAAGTTGTCGAATACATAACACCCGAGAAATTTAAGACATGGGAAAATGTAGGAAATCAACTGGGCTTCTTATATACGGCCAGCGGTCCCTTAGTTCGATCATCTTACAAGGCTGGAGAATATTTCTTGACAAATATACTAAAACAACGGAAAAAACAGCAAATTGGTGACCATACTACATCATGAATGAAAGATATTGTGGTGTAGATCTAAATATTTAGTTGAGATACAATAGGATATAAGCAATAAATTCACAGATACTGTAAAAAGAAAACTGCCGCATTTTAGTGACAAAATGATGGCATATTATTGTTGATAGATTGATAATAAATAGTCATCTATTTAGATTTTACAAAATTAAATTTTAATCGCAAAATGCAGCTCTGTATTATATATAAATTGAATGCAAATAAAATTTATATTATTCAAGTTTATACTGTTTCAATCCATCTCCATGGCGATTGCAACTTGAGGGTCCTGTGGGCCTTCATCAGCAGGCGGATCTTGCGGTGGTTTGTTGTCGTCCTGTATAGCTGGCTCTGTAGGCCGTGCACGTTTATCGTCCCCCTCAATCTGAGACAAGTAAGCGGCTGTGGTGGTTTCGTCGAGAATAGCAAAATCATAATTCTTTCCTACTATCCCGATGGATACGTTCTGAAACATATAAGCAAGATTCGATATTTTTTTCTTAAATTAGATGTTTACAATTTGCATTTAGAAACAAATTTAAAAAATTATACAGGGTTCGTTAGAAGATATAGTCGAAAACAATACATTTTATTAACAAATTAATAATAAACATTCACAAGCTTGCAAGATGCTTACACATAATATCAAGTGGGAAACGGTCAATGACAAGCATTAAAAAGTTAGTAAAAATTAATTCAAACAATGTTTAATCTCAACTCAACATCGCGCAAGTTAATGAGAATAAAACGATTTCAACTACATCGAACAGTTTCGGACTTACTTGTCCTTCAGCGTATTGTGTAACAGTAAGAATTAAACGAATGACAGAAGATAGTATAACGCTCAAACTATTGGTTCTGTCATTCGTTTAATTCTTATTGTTACATAATACGTTGAAAAAGGACAAGTAAGTCCGAACTGTTCGGTATAGTTGAAATCGTTTTATTATCATTAACTTGCACGATGTTGAGTTGAGATTAAACATTGTTTGAATTAATTTTTACCAACTTTTTAATGCTTGTCATTGATCGTTTCTCACTTGACATTTTATTAACTTTTTAAGGACTTCAAGAACAAAAATTTAAAACTATAATCTTTTTAGAATTTTTTTTGTTGCTCTTTACAATTTTGGTTTCAAAATTTTACATGGCAGATTCAATATGACGGATTTAACTTTCAAACAATGCGATTTGCTTTAATTTTTAGCATGGCACCATGAGGTCAATATGATCCCAGCCTAGTTTAATTTGAATTTGAACAACCTTATTGCACGAAAATCGCAATAGTGGCGCCATTTAGGCCAGTATTCATAGTCGGATCTTATATTTAAGATCATCTTAAGTACTGTCTTAAGATGCCATCAACCAATCACAGAGCTGTATTAGCATCTTAAGACATTGCTTGAGACAATCTCGAAATAAGATTCGACTATGAATACCGGCCTTAGTGTTAGTTTAAGAAACAAACTTTTTTTTAAGCCACTGAGCATAGTTTTAAAAGCGTTAGTGTGTTCGCAACAATCCAGCGAACTGGAGTGGTGCCCTCAGAGACCCCAATGTGCCAATTGTGATTATTAGACGAATTCTTTTCATATTTTTTTCCTCCAAATTTTTGTTATTGGCGTGTTAAATAAGGTAAGTACATCATGTTAAACAATATTTAATTTTTTTTGTTGAGATCATATAGTACTTTTATGATTTTTATTAGATGACATATCAATTATGAACTTGAACTCAGACTATACGTCAAGAGCTGCTCGATGCCAAAATTGGTGAGAGAATTAGCGGTGCAGTGATCTTTTCCGCAAATTCGTCACCTTTTTAAATTTAAAAATAAAATTAATTTTATATTTTAAATTTTTACAAACATAAATAATACTTTAATGTAATTTATAATAATTATTAATTTTTTATTATTCATGTGCCGTGTGCAATCGTAAAGGAGATAAGACCAAAGAAGCATGCTCGTCCTGCAGGCGACCAATCTGTTCAGATCATTGACTTCTATTTTGTCTGATTGCACTGAAATGTAATTCTTTTATGCTCAAATTTATTTATATTTATTAATTTTCACTTTTTACTTTTTTATTATGTTATTCATTATTATTTAATGAATAAATAAGCAAACTTGAAAAATTACATTTTTTTTTACTTGAAATTCATCACTTTAATTTTCAAAATAAATACCTTTTTTGAAACAACTATTATCAAACAATTTTTTTTCTGAAACCGTGATGTCTCAAGAGTATAACACTACAGTTTTAACTTTTTATATGAAAAAATCAGAGTTGTGAAATTTTCTGTGAAGTAATTTTTTAGATTTTTTACGAATTTGATTTTTTTCGAATTTGATTTTTTTCTTACTTAACCTTAAATTGTATATAAATTTACTACAGTATCTTTTGAAGCAACACTTAAAGAATTCTGGTAATTTTTTTTAGTAATAATAGCCAATAAGGGCACACATTTTAGTCTTTGGGGTTATAAAGACCCCAGGGTGCTAACTATGTGATTCGGCTAAAGTGTGCAAGCTAAGGGTATATAGCTAATTAATCGTAAGTAAAATTATCTCTATGCAATCAGTACGAATAACAAAAAAAAACTTAAAACGCGTTTTTCTTAAAACCATGTTTTTCAAACTAGTGACAATGATATCTCAGGTTCTAATTGTCCAATTGAGATAGAATCTTACACACATACTCAGTAGATATGTTGCTATAGCTCCTATCTCAATCAAGCTAAAAAAATTATTTTTATTAATTTTACGATAATTTGTTTATTAAAAAACTGTGAAAAAAGTGAATTTTTTTCAAATAACAATTTTCTATTAAATAATGTAAATTTCGATTTTTGAATAAAAATTCTGGTAGAGGCTAGAGCCAATGCCTTAATAATAATTAAGAATCTTGAGTTTTTTGGTTCAGGTATCTACAAAAGCCGAAATTGTCACCGTCCAGACACCTTTTCTTTATGTGTGTAACGTACGCGGGAACATTAAAACTTAAATTGCAATAATTATTTTAAACTGAATCTTAATATTGGAATACATGAATATTGATTTCTTATTCGATTACTGATGATACCAGGCGCGGGTCGATATCAAAATTGATAGAGCATAGAATTACACCCTGAGACAAAACCTTCCTCCTCCACTAGGAATTAAGCTTACGTAGAGAAAAAAAAGTAGAGGGAAATTAAGTATAAATAAGGGAATCGAAACGCTTAAGTAGAGTATTGTTCAGCTCAGTACGGTTTAGTCTCGATCTTTGTCGGAACTTTTAAATCTTAGTTTATCGAACGAGTCTCTTAATCTGCAGTTAGCCTGCAGCATCACTCGGGTCTTAAACCTTAGAGTTTGTTGCTTCGAAATCAGATTTTCGGAATAAAGGTAATTAACTTGATTTCTCTTTCAAGATCATTTAAGTTCTTTTCTAATTCTGTCGCTTCCATTTGGGTGGCAACAGATCAAATCAAACTCTATCGCTGCCGAGAGCATTGAGACAGATCTTTCGGGTCCTGTCGCTGACGTTAGCGTGGCAACAGACCTAAATCCTGACTCTTCCTCAGGTGTGGCAACTGAGTATTATAAATATAAATCTAACTATAAAATATTTAATGCCCAAAAAGGATAGTAGACGTGTAAGAATTAAAAGATTGAGATATCAAATTAATCAAGCAATAATCTCAAATCGCGATCCTCTGATATTAATAACTGAATTAGTTAAACTTTTGACCCAATCTTCCGAAAAACCTTCAAAACAAAATAAATATAAACTGAACAGGATTGATTTTGAAATTAACTTTCCTCATTTAAAAAATATCAGGAAAACAGATCCTCGTTATCAAATTTATAAGATTCGTTATCTTTTTGGTGAAGATTAATTTTCTCACAAACTTATCCATCCCCGGGTAAATTACTTAAATGTATTGAAGTGGTTCGGTAATAATAGGATGTTTGGAAAACGAGAAAATAAAAAGGGACGTTATGATTAATAAACTATGATTAGTAAACTTAGAGGGGAGCAGATTTTTATAGAACAGGATATGACGTAGGAAGAGAGATATACTCAGAGGAACATAGCTAGGTGGGTAAAAGAAGAAAAAAATAAAGGTAGGATAATCAAGATTGGCGTAGGTAGAGTAAAAATAAATGGAATTTGGGTAAAATGGGAAAATGTGGAGTTAGGAAAGAATAATAGAGTTACAAAGAGTAGATTAGGAGATGGCGAAAAGAAGGTAGAGATAGAAATAAACAAGGAGGAAGATAGTGTTAGTAGAGATAGGATTAAAGGAGATGATAAAGGGAGAAAAGAGGGAAGTCTAGGAGAAAGGGGAAACTAAATAGTTGCCAAGGAGAGAAAAAAGTAAAAAGCAGAAGTAGAAGTAGAAATAGAAATAAAAGGCAAAATAAAAACATAGGTATCGGTATTAGTAAGAAGACACATAGGATAAAGATTGATAGGAAGGTTTTATTCTGGAACGTAGCGGGCTTAGGAAGACAGGATAGGGATTTCTGGGAATATGTGAAGGATTTTGATTATGTAGGTTTAGTGGAAACTTGGGTGGAGGAAAAGGGTTGGAATAAATTAAAGGAGATGCTACCAGGCTCACACATATGGGAATGTCTTTACGCAGAAAGAGATAAAAAAAGAGGTAGAGCGAAGGGAGGATTTATAATAGGAAAAAAGAAGGACTGGGGGAGCAACGATAGGAAATTAACTAGTATGAGTGGAGAAAGGTGGATAGCATCTAGATTAGAAAAAATGTTTAGAGGGAAGTGTCTATGGATAATAACAGTTTATAATCAAGGTAACTGGGAAACTGTAAAAAGGTCTATTATGGAAATAGTAGAAAGAAATAGGAATGAAGCGTTCTTAATAGGAAGAGATTTTAATATAAAAATAGGAAAATTAGGTATAGAAGAAGAAGCGACAGGTATTGGCAGAAAAAGCAAGGATAAGATAATAGGTAATAACGGGAAGGATTTGGTAGAATTTGTAAATGATATAGGAGGTTTTATATTGAATGGAACTACTGATAGGGAAGGCGAATTTACGTACGTAAGGGCTAGAGGTAATACCGTTATTGACTATGTTATTGCAAGCGATGAATGTACTAATAGGATTATTAAGTTTAATGTTCAGGAAAGAGTGAACTCAGATCACATGTCCCTGTCGGTGAGGATAAACCTGGAACGGCGGCAACAGTGGATAGAAGAGATACAGCAACAGACAACGGAAAAGAGGACAAGAACACTTTGGGATGTGGAATCAAGAGCCAGATATGAAGAAAGGACAGAAGTAGCGGAGTGGACAGAAAATCTGGCAAATGAAACAACGGAAGAAATCTGGAAAAATCTAAAGGAAACGGTATCAGAGGCTATGATTAAAAAAGAGGTAGTCTGAAAGAAGAAAGAAATAGGACACAAGGAATGGTGGGACAGAAGTTGTATCAAAGAAAAAAGGAAGGTACATAGAAGCTTAAGAAAATGGAGGAAAGGAAGGACCACAAGAGAGGCATATTTAGGAGACAAGAATAATCTAAGAAATTTCTTGGAACAAAAATATGCGGAATGGAAAGAAAAAGAAGAAATAGAACTCAGATATCTGAAGAATGCTACAGAGGTATGGAAGTATATTAACAAAAGGACAGGAAAAGGAAGAAGGAAGATAAGAAACAAGATAGGAAAAAATGAATGGGAAAGGTACTTCAGGAAACTACTGGATGGGACGGATAGAAAGGAGGTGGCTGACCATAGAGATTGATGGGGAGTTAATTGGAGAAGAAACCGAAAATGGAAATGGAAATAAAAATGGAAACGAAAAGAAAGAGGAAATTGGCGACTTTCGATTAATGAAGAGATTGTCGGAAGAGCGTTAGAGAAATTGAAGAATAAGAAAGCTCCAGGCATAGACGGGATATCCCTAGAGGCATGGCGTTACGGAGGTACAGCTATTAGAAAGGGATTAACAGAACTAATAAGGAAAATTTGATGCGGGGACAACATCCCAGAGGACTGGAAGGTCAGCGTGGTCTTGCCTTTATATAAAAAGGGGGATCAGGAAAAAACAGGAAACTATAGAGGTATTTCTCTGCTCTGTTCTGCATATAAAATTTACGCGGAGGAATCCTAGAGGAGGAAACGGAGAAGCTAAGGATGTTACCGGAAAGTCAAGGCGGCTTCAGGAAAGGTAGAAGAGCAATGGAGAATATCTTCATTCTGAACCATGTGATTCAGAGAGAAAAATGGAAGGAGGATAAGAAGATCTTTGCCCTTTTCGTGGATTTGAAGGCAGCTTTCGATAACATAAGAAGGGAGAAGCTATGGAAAATACTAGAAGATTCAGGTATAAGGAAGCAGACAATTAGGAGAGTGAAGAAGTTATATGAAAACACGACAGTGACGGTGAAGACCGAAGAAGGGCTGACGGAGGAGTTCTACACGACCAAAGGAGTTAGACAGGGCTGTGTGATGAGTCCATTACTTTTCAACTTATATATTGCAGATTTGGATAGCTACTTATGTAAGAGAGGGATAGGCGGTATAAAATTAGGTAAGAAAAGGATATGGTCTCTTGCATACGCGGATGATATGGTCTTGGTAGCGAAGAATAGGGTAGGTTTAATGAACATGATGGATTCGCTTAAGCAGTTCTTAAAAAACAAAGGTTTAGAGTTAAACATGGAAAAAACAAAGGTAATGATATTCCATAGGAGCGGTAAGAAAAAAATAGGTAGATGGAAATGGAAAGATAGGAAATTAGAAGAGGTAAGTTCCTTTAAATACTTAGGTTTTGTTTTTAATAGAAAGGAAGATTATAGTAACCATATAAAAGACATTAGGAATAAAAGGTAAACTGGCGGCTAATAGGGTATGGGGTTTAGGTGAAAGAGTTTGTAAAAATGATTTTAGTAGGAGATGGATGTTATTTAGCTATCTAGTCAAAAGTGTAATGTCATATGGAGTAGAATTATGGGGATGGGTAGAAAGAAAAGAATTAGAGAAGGTAATGTTAGACTACGTTAAATGGATCTTTACCTTCGATTTTTGCACTCCGAGATACATAATGATGTTAGAATTAGGGTTGGAAAAATTAAGAGTTAAATGGGGTACACAAGAGCTAGGAAGTTCGAGGATAAAATTAAAGTGTTAGAAGATAATAGATGGGTGAAATTGTGCTGGAATGAAAAAGAAAAAGAGGGATGGAAGGACCAATATGGGATAGAGAGGGAAAACTATCTTAACAGGAATGGTTGGAGTTCAAGGGCATTAGAATTACTAGAAAGCGAGGTAGCTGGGAAATTCGCTAAAGAAATGGAATCTAGGGATAGAGACGTACAGAAGCAGGAGCTAGAAAGTAGATTAAGAGGGGCAAGATATAAAACGAAATATAAAGTAGGTACGGATAGGATAGATAAGAAACCAAAATATCTAAGTAGGAAAAATGTTTCAAGTAAAAGAGATATTACGTAAAAGCGTTAGTTAGATTAAGATGCGGTAATATGGAAGAAGATAATAAATATTGGTTAAAGGAAGAGGATAGGATTTGCGTATTTTGTAGGAAAGGAAAGGATAATTTAGACCATCTTATAGAGGACTGTGAGATAACGAGGACATGGTTTGATTGCTTAAAAATAAGAGGGAAAAAAAGAGACTAGAAAATGATGAATTAGATGAAAAAAAAGAGAGTTTTGTTAAAATTCTGGAAGGAAAAAAAAGCGTATAAAGCTTATAAAGATAGGAATAAGGAGGTAGAAATAGGGTCACAGATTTAAGAGGATAGAACATAGGCGAATTAGAAAAGAGGAAAAGTTATTTAGGAGACATAGGAGGATGAAGACATTTTGTATTAGCTAATTGTAATTGTAAAACTGTAAAAAAGTAAAGAGGAAAAGAAAAACTGTAAAGAATAAGCCACTAACTGTGATGTAAACCGTAAGCCATAAAGTATTATAGTTAGTTATATATATATTAGATTGTATTTAGCTTAGTTTATTTATTTTAGTTTAGAATAAAGTAAGGCTTTGTGATCTAAATAATAGGAGGATGGATGGATGGAAGGATGAATGGATAGTCTTTTGATTGTAAATCAAGTCCCCTTCTTGGCACTATGTAAATTGCTGAAGAGTAATAAAGTATTATTATTATTATTACTTAAATGTATTGACCCAAAACGGACATTTAAATCAGAATGTGACAGTGTTATTTTAATATACTATAACTTTTTTATTTATTAATATTTTTTAATAAATAAATATTAAAATAAACTTTAAAAGTGTACTAATATGGAAGAAAAAATCAGATTCCAAAAAACCTTATAAGTTTCTCACAGAAAATTTCCAAAAATAGCGCTAAAATTTGCTCTCCAGATTAGAAGATCTCTTTAAACAATGGAGAATCATGTCACTTTATGTCGTAATTATTCGGTCAAATAGTTGGTAATCCCATTTTTATGAATGCGTTCCATTTCGTGCAAGATGCGCATGGTGCTATGTACATCCTCGTTGTTTGTTAAACGTTAAACGAGAATGAATGATACATCATGTTAGAAACGGAACGCACCCTATGTCACATACTGAAACTTCGATTTTTGATAAAGCTGTAGTATGTTCAAAGTTGTCATAAAGTTCACGTGAAGAATTTTATTTCTTAGTCAAAAATAAAACTGAGTCTGTTTTTTCTTATAAGATTTTATTTTTGTTCAAGAAAATAAAATACATGATGTAAACTTTATGACAATTTTAAGCTATGCCTTCATCGAAAATCGAAGTTTCAATATGTGACATACAAAAGTATACTTGACCATTTAACCGAGTAGTTACGATATAATAACATGATGATATAAAATATGTATAACATGACATGGTATAACCCACAAACGCAGAAAACCGATTCAAAGTAGCATAAGGGACTAATAATTACTTATAAAATATATGTATGTACATACTATGTTTGGAAGAAAATCGATCGATTGTATTCTCGACTTCAGTCGAATGAGAGTTAGGTCGAATACTTACAAATAAACTGAGAGTTAGAGGACAAGATCATTTCGCGATCGGTCCTCAAGTCGTTCGCATCTTTGAAAAACCTTCGCTAATGTATTCTCGTAATCAATAATTATTATAATTAATGAATTAAAGTGATTAAGTTAAAATAGAATTCAAGTCTATTAACTATCTCGTACATGGTTACACAAATGTGTGCGAGATCAGCAAATAAAGTTGTGCTAAAACTATTAAGAAATTTCCAAGAGTTTGCAGCAAGGTAAATGTTAAAAAGGAAAATCAAGAAATTCATTAATCATGAGCGAAGAATTGTGCAAAGAGACAAAAAAAAACGTTATATCAAGGGTAAATAAACCAATCTGTAGAAATATGCCGAAAAGGTACACAAGCAAGTATCTGCCGACGCAGAGACAATAATATAATTAATGCCGAAAGGCTTGAGAAAATTCACAAAGAATTTGAAGAATTACAAAAACAATTATTAATTGTCAGCAAGGAGGAGAAATTTTCAGCAAAGGATCAACGAGAAAACGACGAGTTTGACGCACGATATATCGAACTAAAAACATTTTTTATCAGAACTTGCTAGTTATAAATCAACCGCAAGTACGACGCTAACGATGCAATCATGCGTGTACTTGAGTAACAAACAGAATTAATCAGAATGTTTAGTTCTGCTAGTTCGTTACGAGGAGCATCCAACGGAGAAACAAGAGTCAAACTGCCGACCATAAAACTTCCAATGTTTTCCGGCAAGATTCAAGATTGGAGACAATTTCCGGTCACAACGCTAATTAACAATAGCAAATTATCTGCATTGGAAAAGCTTGGTTGGAGCATTTTAGTTAAACAGTTAAAACTTTGCTTCAATTGTTTGCGAAACAATCATTTAGTCGGCACGTGCAGGGCATCTTCGTATAGAGTATGTGCTAAACAACACAATACATTGTGTCATCCGGACGAGAAGCTATTCACCACAGAGGTTTCCCTAGCGCGTGAAGCAAAAACCGCTACCGATAAAGATATTCAGAACGAGCGATCTAATGTTAACTTTTCTGTATATCATGCATCTAACTTCAAGCGTTCGATTCAAATATTAATGGCAACTGCAAGAGCAGTTAAGGGTGATAACGGATTATATCAAACTATTCGCGTCCTACTCGACAGTGCCAGCGAAGCAAACTTTATAACGGTGGCTGCTTGTGCGAAATTAAACATAAAATCAGAATGCGTTCAGGAAGCAATTATCAGAATCAATTTAAACTTGTCGCATTACGCAAGGTTGTCGAGTTACAATTGAGTCACACGTAACAGATTATAAATTATCTGCATTTTGTTTGATCGTGCCGCAAATAATAAGAGACGTGCCTTCTGCCGCAATCGATACAAGAAATCTAGAAATAACAAAAACTTTAAAATTAACCAATATTACATTTTCTGAGTCAAGTTGACATGTTATTGGGTGGCAAATTCTTTTTAAGCATATTACAGCCCGCGAAAATCGATCTTGGAACTAACATCCCAACATTGCATAATACAAGTTTGGCTGGATTATTTCGGGTCCGCTTCCGTTTTGGTGTTTTGCAGATAACGGAGTAAATCTTCACGTATTTCTGAGTATACGAACATCGCTAGATAAAGCTATTGCGAAATTTTAGGAGATCGAGAATTGCTCAAGTTTACACACGATATGGTCGAATGAGGAACGAACGTGAACAATTTTTTATAGAAACTCATACTCGAGACAAGGAAGGTAGAATTATCGTTTGATTGCCTTTCCGCGACGGAAATAAGACGAAGCTTGATAGAAAATCGAAATCTATTGCTGACAAACAATTATTATATTTAGAACAAAAATTTAAAAGTAACGATTTGTTTAGAAGGTCATATGAGAGAGTTCATGTGAGAATATATCAATTTAAATCACATGACAGTTGTCTTATCGGGATCGGTGACTCGATCGTACGCTGTTTATTTACTTCACCACGAAATATGGCAGGATTCAACCGTTATCATGAAGCTTCGTGTTGTGTTCGACGCTTCTTGCAAGACAAGTACGGGCTTATCTTTAAATTATACGCTGATGGTAGGCGCTATTTTACAAGATCCTTTAATTAAGATCATTCTGCAATTTAGAATCATTGCTGACTTGCAAAAGATGTACAGACAGGTTCTCGTGCAAGAATGCGATCGCGATTACGTTTTATAGCGTCTTTCACCTGATGAGCGTATATACAGGAATATCGGTTAAATACCGTGACTTATGGACAGGCGTGCGCACCCTTTCTAGCAGTAAGATGCATTCGACAGTTAGCTAGCATATCTGAGACTGTATCCGCAATCGGCACGAATTCTTTTACGAGATTTATACGTAGACAAGTCTCTTGACAGGAGTGAACAATGTTACAAAAGCTAAGCATTTAATAAGCGAAATAATGACGTTGTTAGGGTCAGAGTTGCATAAATGGCAATCAAACAAGGCTGAAGAATTGTTCGGCGAAGAGAGCGACGAAGAGAGCGGACAAGGAGACTGCAGCGAATTTCATACAATAACAGACAAGCAAGATGTAGCAAAAACGTTAAGTATTCGATGGATACCTAAACGCAATGAGTTTCAATAGCCATGCCTAATGTACAAAATGGCAATTGTCATCTATTTCAAAACTGTTTAATTCATTTTGAGGCTAGTGAGCCTGTTGATAATTAAGGTCAAATTAATAATACAAATTACGTGGTAATTAAATCTTACATGGGACGAAAATGTATCAACAGAACGCATGGCTCGATTATGTGAAGGAGTTGGCGAGATTTTGTACAATGGGACCATTTGTACCAAGATAAGTGATAGAAATTGCTAACCCACTAATTTGCACGCATTTTGCGATGTCTTCGAGCGAGCGCTTATGTATACGTACAAACTGTCAATGAAACGAATCAAGTTGTCGCGAGGCTGCTGTGCGTTAAGTCACGTGCAACTCCAATTAAAAAATTGACAATTCCACGACTTATGTCGTGGGACGATAGCGTTAGTAGTTTAATTGGTGGTTATTTCATTGCCGATTCAGATTCACGAGATATATACATGGAGTGATTCGACGATAGTTCTCGCGTGGATAACAGGGAACGTGAGTCGACAAAAAACGTTTGTCGCAAATAGAATTAGCAGAATGCAAGCTGTTTTACCTATAAAGCACTGGAGGTAAAAAAAATCAGGCCAATTTAATCTCACGAAGTGATAGTCTTATCAATTCACGTACAAGTTCATTATAATGATCGGGTCCATTTTGGGTATCAGATATTGCGACTCATTGGCCGTGTCAAATTCCAAAACCTTCCGACCAAGAACTCGGAATTGTACATCTCTCTCTCCTAAACAAGAGAGAGACTTACAAATATATACGAGTCAAGTCACACTGATTCCATAATAGAAGAAATGTTAGGAAATTTTTCATTATTAACAAAAATTAAGAAGATACTAGCTTGGTGCTATCGATTCTATTCAAATGCAAGACATGAGCCAGTGGATCGTAATCGAACAAATTTGACAATAGAGGAATTAATCTCAGAGTATCTAAAATTAATTAAACACAGTCAGGAGCGTTTTTTCGCGAACACAATTTGTTAAGAGAGCAAAACTGTAATTCGCGCAGTGCTCTTACCAGTATAACCCCATTCGTTGATAGTGATGGATTTCTCAGGGTGGGCGGTAGACTACAAAAATCGATGTCAAATTATAATAAGAAACACCTGATCATACTACCTGCGAAGTGTCGACTCACTCTGCTGCTGTTTGAGCGGGAGCATCAAAGGATACTACATGCTAGCCCACAGGCGTTATCGTTTTCGATTCGTGAATGATATTGGCCTTGAGTTGGCTCGCAGAGTGGTTCGTGGATACGTGTTTTAGAGCTAATCCAAGGTCAATGCAGCAGATTATGCAACCGTTGCCAGCGGAATAATTTATCGTCGAGCATTTACTGTCGTAGGGATAGATTATGCGAGCCCGCTCACTACGATGAGTCAAGGACAAGAACAAAAACCAAATAAATCTTATCTCGCATTGTTCATACGTTTCTCTATTAACAAAAAGACACCGGAGTGTGATAATAATCGATTTGGATAAAACTTATTCTATCAATATATTATCATGTCAAGTATTACTGGGTAAAAGGATAATCGGCAATACTCAACCGTTCGCGAGAAAATCGCGAGTAAAAATTACGAGCGCCATATCAACCCAAAGAAGAGAGTGTCTCAGATGCGCACAGTGTAAAACGGACACCACCAATCAAATTCTATAAATTCATCCTAACCCTAACTCAGCAATCTAATTGGTGGTGTCCATTTTACACTATGCACATCTGGGACGCTCCCAGAAAGAAGAGAACCTTTCAGCAAGAAGCGCATACGTGCGGCAACGTGCTAGACTCGTTTTTGACATTGCGGGTTCAAGTCTTGATAAGCAACTTTTTTTCTTGAATAAAATTTTTTTTAATGACATACGATTTTTTAACATAAAATTAATATAATTAATACGTTTTAATTATTTATTTCATAAAAGTGTATTTTTTTCTTTGTCTAGTAAATTCGTTATTATATATTCTATAAAATAACTAGAAATTAATAGATGTAATTGTATTTTTAAACAGTAATTTTTTTTTATTTGGCTGCTAGCTATGAGAGAAGGCAGAAGTAGTGTAGAAAAGATAGTATAGAAAAAATGCACTTTTATGAAATAAATATTTAAAACGTATTAATTATATTAATTTTATTATGTTAAAAAATCGTATGTCATTAAAAAAAATTTTTTTATTCAAGAAAAAAAGTTGCTCATCGAGACTTAAATCCATAATGTCAAAATTACGCGCTTCTTGCTGAAAGGTTCTCTTCTTTGGGTTGATATTGCGCTCGTAATTTTTACTTGCGATTTTCTTCGAACGGTTTCTTCTTTTGAACGGTTGAGTATTGCTGATTATCTTTTTACTCAGTAATACTTGACATGATAATATATCGATAGAATAAGTTTCATCCAAATCGATTATCACACTCCAGTGTCTCCTTGTAAGGCTTCATTTGGAAGCAGTCAACGATTTGACGGCGGATGCATTTATCGGCGCTTTGCAGCGTTTCGTGAAAAGATCAGGTCACCCACAAAAGATATACAGAGACGACACAACTAATTTTGTAAGCGCAAAAAAAGAGCTTAGCAATTTGTACAGGGCGCTCAAGAGCGAGTTTTGTGACTTCTTAAATGAGTATTGCACCTCCTGGAATATTCAATGGAATTTCATCCTGCCTCATGCTTCTCACATGAGCGGTTTATGAAAAACGGGAGTAAAGTCGTGCAAATTTCATTTAAGTCGTCGGGGAGACTCGGTTCACGTTTGAGAAATTGAATATGGTCTCTATTCAGATCAAAGCGTGTATAAATTCCAGACCATTATGTCAGCTTTCTTTACATGCAAACAATATTCAAGCGTTAATACCTGTGCATTTTTTTATAGACAAACCGCTAACGAATTTACCGGATGTTGATTTAACCAATGTTCCTGACAATAGATTAAAAAGATGGCAGTTATCTCACAGCATTTCTGGAAGCGATGGAGCGTCGAGTACTTGACGTCATTGCAAGGCAAGTGCAAATGGACGAAACAACAAAGAAGAAATTTGAAGAAAGATGATTTAGTTTTAATTGTAAACAAAAATGCGCCACCCTTGTAATGGCAAATTGGAAGAGTAATCGAGCTTCATCCAGGTACCGACGACGTAATGCGAATCGTAAGCGTAAAAACAGCCAACAATATTGTAAAACGAGCAATCATAAAATTATGCAAATTATCTATCAATGAGGCGAGAGACACTAATAGAAAAAATTAATCAACAATTAATTGATAAGCAGAATATAGGGAAGAAAATCAATCGATTATATTCTCGACTTTAGTCGAAGAAAGTTAAATCGAATACTGACTTACAAACTAAAAAAGTTAGAGAACAAGATCACTTCTCAATCGGTCCTCAAGTCGTTCGCATCTTTGAAAAACCTCCACTAACCTCGTAATCAATAATTGTTATAATAATTAACAAATTAAAATGATTAAATTGCATAGAATTTAAATTTATTAACTATCCCGTACATACTACTTCCTTAAAAACTGCAAGTTTCTTAGTTTTATTCTCTTTTTCATTGGTTTCCATTTCAATAAAAACAAAGAAATATCTTCAAGAGAGCATTTTAGAAAAAAAATAGTCCAAATAAAAGTTGTATAGTCTAAAAAAAGACAAATAATAAAATTAATTTAAAAAAAAAATTTTAAGTCGTACAATTATAATTTTTTAAAATAAAATTATATGATTTTTTCCATAATATTATATAATTTCTTTTCTTATTCTGTATATACACAGGTATTAGAATTATGAAAAAATAATTTACAACATATTTGATATTTTTTTTGTATATTTCAATATAAAATATAAAATACCTTATAAACTAAAAATTTTTTAATAATTGTATTTTAATATTTTTATATGCAAGATAGATATTACTTGGGTGGTAGTTTAGGGACCTATTATATTGTTATATTAACTAAAACGTTATATTTTTGTCTACTAATGAAAAGAATCAATTGATATAATGGAAACACATTGTTACTTAAAAAAAAAGTAATTGGATATATTTTTTGAAAAGCTAAGTCTTACCTTCACTGATAGATCGACTTCATTCGGTAGAGTATCACGTAATGCTCTAAGACCATGTTTGACTAGCTCGTCAAGATCGCATGATAAAAATTCGTTTAGATGTTTCTCCAGATATGTCCTTGCACTTTGAGAACGCGCTCCTATAGCCATCGCTTTGCAGTCGAAATAATTCGCCGATGGACACGTCTGATATATATGCGGTCCTTGATCCTATTGGGAATCATTGTTAGAAAAACGTATACACTATGATTTTTCTTTCAATAAATTCTTACATCATATCCAGCCACAAGTAAGCCCACACCGTATGGACGCCGATCGTATCTTTGCGTGCACGTTTGCATCTTATTTCCCAGAGATGTAATCAGACGACCCACAGGTAACGTGTCGTCGTGAGCATACTTATAATTCAGGCATTCAGTTCGCATATAACGGCTACAAATAATAAACTGCTATTCTAAGTTTATCTTTTCGCTATTAACAGTCACATAGGAAAATATCATTCCAATGTAAAAAAGATCACTCAATTTTATCTTTTTTTCTTTTAAGTAACTTAATTTTACAGAGATATATTTTTGATAATGGTCTTAAAATATATTCATCATTAAAATAAATAGTGTTTTTTAAACTTTAATAAGTTTAGATGCATACACAGAAAAAAATATATTATATCGAGCAAGTATTACTTCAAATATTTTATAAGTTCATACACTTGCAAATTTATGATAAATTCATCATTAGCATTAAAATTATTCAAAATATATTTAAAATAAAAATTTTAATTAAGAATATTAAATTATAACAAAAATTCAATTTATTATTAATTCTAATTCTAATAATTTTTAAAATTTTATCAAGAAAATCTCTCTCTCTCTCTCTCTATTTATATTTAAGATTCTACATAACTTAGTACCAAATCACTTAAAAGATAGACTAAATGTAATTAGGAGTGAAGATGGAAGAAAAACTAGGCAAGATGGGACTATTGCAATAAAATTCTGTAGAACTAGGAGTGCACAAAAAAGCATGTACTATGAGGGTGTAAAATTATATAATGCCTTATCGACGGAAATAAGTTGCGAGAGAATTGATATTTGTTTAAGCAAATGTTAAAAAAGCATATTTTATGTATATAAATTTATGTAACACATAATAGCTGAGAAAGCTAATAAACTTCATTCAATCATTCATCCATTCATTCATCCCCCCCTCCTCTTTCAACTAAATTCTACAAATTGTTCGTAAAACAAAAACAAAAGCCCTTTTATATTTCTCTTCGTATAAATATAGTTATCTTTAAATTTTAGTTTAATTATTCAGTTATTTATATATTTAATATAAAACAAACATGTAATATACATAAACGTTTAAATTGAAGAAATTCAATCAAGTTAAAAAATTAGTCAATTTTTTTTTCTTAATATATTATCTAGCAGAAATAATGGCAGAAACAAAATAGCAAAAACTAATAAATGGTATACCTTAATATTCTTGCATCAGCTGTTAAACCTGAAATACTGATTCCCATATGTTTGTCTATCGGTATAATCTTTTTCTGATGAGCTGACAGCTCCGACGACGCTCTCTTCAGCGCAATAAGAACCGCGTGTGTTTTACTCTTGAGGCCTACAGTAGCTGATCCCAACTTCACAGCTTCCATAGCATATTCCACCTGATGTAGTCGACCTTGTGGACTCCACACCGTCACGTCGCTGTCGTATTGATTACGGAACTATAAAATGACATTTAATCATCAAATTAATAAAAATTATTTATTTCTATTCCTTGTCGAATTACTCCCTTTTCTTGCAAAACAAAAAACGGACAATTATAAACTATTTGTCAGCTTTAAATACTAAAAATTTTAAGTTTGTACTAGTAGTTGCACTCTGAGTAGAAACTTAACATTTTTTTAGAAAAATATAATTAAAATACTTATATTTTTAAGAATTTATTCCTAACATTTTGTACAATTCATTAGCAATATAATGTATTACTTTTTCTAATTCACTTTTAAATTGCATTAATTAAAAAGTTGTTGATGTTAAGGGAACAAGCTAGAAAATAAAAATCATTATTTTGAAAACTTATAAATAATTCATAATTCTACAGCAAAGATTCATTTAATATTTTTATTTTTAAGTAGTGGAGAAGTAAATCTATGTCAATATTTAGATATCTTATAATCTGATTATTTGTTGCATCTTGAACGTACTAAATTTGATGATTTACTTCAAAGATTTCAACATTCAAACTTTAAAGATTTGAAGCTTTGAAATTAAAAATCTTCAAAGATTAAAGTTTTAAAGTTTCAAACCTTCTGTTTAATCTTTGTTCAATCATGGAGCTTTGAAGAATCAAAATTATACAAATCTATATTAATATTATTAATTTTATTTATTATAATAGTAGTAATAAGACTGTGTTAACCATATAATTGTAAAAATATAAACAAAATTTAAATTAAAATTTCTAATACTGTAATTATGTTGTTAAATTAAAAAATTGTAATTGTAATTACTTTTATGTTTCAACTTTCTTGAGATCATTGTTTTATGCTGAGAAAGATTGAGTAAAATTAAAACATTCATATTAATTTATTATTCATTATTTATTAATTTAAAATTTATCATTTATTAATTTAAAAATAAATTTTTACTTTCTTAATTTTCTTAATTAGATTATATCATTAATTTTTATCTTTCCTTATTTGCATGTATTGTATTTAATTAATTCCAAAAATTTACTTCATGTTCATTCAACAAAAATTGCTTGACTATTTAAAACTTTAATATATCAAATATATTTCATGTTATAATAATTCCAAATTGCAATTTAGGAACAATCCCCAGTTTCTATATACAGAATGTCCCTGAACATGTTGGTCAACGCTTATAAAAAGGTAGAAGAAATCGAGATAAACATAACAGTTCAATATTGTCTTTGGTTAAGTCTTGGGTTAGGTCCACCAATATCGAAGTATTAATCTTTCAAATTATGCGAATGAGAGCCCGCCAAGGGAAGAGCTCAATCCACTCAAGCTATAACACGGAAGAAAAGATCTATCGTGAATGTACAATAAGCTTTCATTAATTTATTGTTCAAAATTACAATAGAAATTAATTAGATCCCATACACTAATATCTCGATTATTAGTAGACCTAAGACAATATTGGACTTTCATGTTCATCTCAATCCCTTCTACCTTTTTACTACCGTTGATCAACATGTTCAGGGACACCCTGTTTGTGTGTGTGTGTGTGTGTGTGTGTAAAAAATTTGACTACAAATGTTGAAATAAATACCAATATTCAATATATAATTAATAAATAGTTGATAGTTATCACTTTGTATATTATCCATGGCAATCTAAATGGGTAAACATGTGCAATAACCTTTATTATTTATTCTGAGCAATACAGGCACCTCTTATTTCTTCAAAAAGACATTTCTTTTTTTTCTCATAAATATTTAAAAACCTATATAAGGAAACTTGCATAACTATAATATATGCTTAAAGAAAAGTCAAAAAATTTAATTGAATTTTTACATGCATCTTTATAATAAAAATATAATTAATTAGTATTATTTCGTCATGTAATTATATGTAACTTAAATATTACTACATATAAGGTCAGTTGTTCCAACTTCTTGGAAATTTATCTATCAGGTAAATATATCTTTGTCTTTATTTATTTAAGAAAATAAATGAAGATAGTCACATGCTTACCTGGTAGATAAGTTTACCAAAAAGTTGGAACAACCGGCCCATAAGCAGATACACATAACCATAAAAATAATGATAGAAAAATTAACAAAACTAAAAAATTCTAATTGTAACCATCATTAAATAAATGGAAAAAATTTCGAGGGCAAAAAGTATTAATAATTAATTACATATTTACCATTTTTATTCGCAATTCTCTGATTTAAAAGGATAACCAACAGTCTTACTTGCACAAAACAGTTTGTGCAAGTTTCACGGACTAACCAAAATTACTTGTCATGCAAAGATGTGGAGTCAGTGGAGTGGAGCATGGTGTTAGAAGACAGCATCGACATATAAAATGGACTGAGCATTGCGATAGGTTAGCGCGCGCCTGCTTTAGAGTGAGAGGTACTACACCTGAGGCCTATGTTTGTCTCTCTTGCAAGCTTCTGATTTGTTATTTCGTCCCCCTTCATTCACGGAGGAGGACAAAATAACAAATCAGAAGCTTGCAAGAGAGACAAACATAGGCCTCAGGTGTAGTACCTCTCACTCTAAAGCAGGCGCGCGCTTGCCCATCGCAATGCTTAGGCCGGTATTCATAGTCGGGTCTTATATTTAAGATCATCTTAAGTACTGTCTTAAGATGCCATCAACCAATCACAGAGCCGTATTAGCATCTTAAGACATTGCTTGAGACGATCTTGAAATAAGATTTGACTATGGCCGGAATTCATAGTCGAACCTTATTCAAGTTCCAGCTTAAGCACGATCTTGAGACGTCAATGCTGTTATTTCATTGGTTAAGTAAGTCTCAAGTCGGCTCGAAGCTAGACTTAAGACAATGCTTGAGCTTAAGATCGGTCTATGGTATTTATAGTCGAATCTTATTTTAAGATCGTCTCAAGTAATGGCTTAGTTTACATCGTCAAAACCTTAGTACGCGTATTAAGTTTGGTGCGCACCAAAGCCTTAGTACGGGCGCGTTTACATCGAATGTACTAAGCATGTACTGTGAAAAATATAATACAAATTTAATTCATGTTGATGTCTCCTACTAAGACATTTTCACACCGGTTTTTAGATTTTAGCACTGAGGTTATGCTCAATTGCTAAATTCTCTCTAAAATGCGTTTTATGCGTTTACATCGACATTTGTATCACTTGGTACGCGTATCAGTTTAGGGTGCGTTCCGAAATCTACTGACAGTACTGACAGTACTGCTACTGAAATTACTGGGTTTGAGCTGTTCCGAAACGCCAGTGAATACTGGCAACACTGAAAAACGGAATGCGTTTACAGTCAAACCAGCAACTGTTGATGCCATCATAAAAACCTAACCTATTAATGTACGGCGGACGGCGGCCATATGCTTTACTGAATTTGCACTACCTCCGGACAATGTGTAAAATTAGCCGGAAGTCAGTAATTCCCTAGGGTCTATTTTTGTAGAATAGATAGTAATTTACAGTTGCTGACAGCACGCTGAAAACGATTTCGGAACGAAAAAACAGTACTGGCAGTAGATTTCGGAACGCACCCTTAGTACGATACTTCTACTTGATACGCTCGTACCAAATTGATCCGGCAGCGTTTACATCGTGCGTACTAAATATTTAGTACGAATTTGATACGAATATGGTACCTGATACGCGTATCAAATGGACGATGTAAACTAAGCCAATGTCTTAAGATGTTAATACGGCTCTGTGATTGGTTGATAGCATCTTAAGACCGTACTTAAGACGATCTTAAATATAAGACTTGATTATGAATACCAGCCTATGAATCTCGTCCTATGCTCTAGTTTACACCGAGCACTTGTACGCGTATCAAGTAGTGAATTTAAGCTGATCAGCCAATGATTAAACACATTCACTAGTTATTTACTATTTGATACGCGTACCAAGTGCTCGGTGTAAACTAGAGCAAAGGCTGGATTCGGGGAGACGCTATTATGCCCGATTTTTTCACGTCCAGTTATCTTGCGGTTAAAATTATCCAGGAGATAAACTATCTGGGGCTCGATTCTTGAATTCATTTGCAAGAGAAACGTATGCGCAAATACCCGCTCTAACAGAAAAGTTGCAAGTTTATTGGTTAAAAGTCATACGATAGCCAATAAATTTCTAACTTTTCTGTAAAAACAGAATTTGCAAATACGTTTCTCTTGCAAATGAATTCAAGAATCGAGCCCCAGGGGCCCGATTCTTGAAGTCATTCGCGAGAGAAACGTATATGCAAATACTCGCTCTAACAAAAAGTTGTAAGTTTATTGGTTAATAGCCATACGATAGCCAATAAATTTCTAACTTTTCTGTAAGAACAGAATTTGCGAATACGTTTCTCTTGCGAATAAATTCAAGAATCGAGCCCCAGATCCATGCATGTGATTGGTTAAACTTGATATTTATCCTCCGGATAACTTTATCGGGAAGTGAAGAAATCGGGCATTAGCGCTAAAAGTATCATACTATCCTTGTTGCTCAGTGAATGTCAAAGAAAGATAGAGCATGCTTATAGCGCCAAAAGCGTGCTCTCCGAACTCAACCAAATTGACACAGCAGTATTTCTGTCTTTGTTTGATATTCAGTGAGAAACAAGGACAAAATTACTGCTGTGTCAATTTGTGTCTCTTGCTGGAAAGCTCCCAATGTTCGTCCAGAGAGGAACTCTGGTTCGTCTTTCCGAACGCACCCAATATAGGGAGCTTTCCAGCAAGAGAGACATAAATTGACACAGCAGTAATTTTGTCTTTGTCTCTCACTGAATATCAAACAAAAACAGAAATACTGCTGTATCAATTTTATATCACTTGCTGGAAAGTTCCCATAGATGTCTGTGTGCCTGGAAACATAACCACTGATGTTTTGAGTACTATACATAACGAGCGGATGTAGTAGGCGCGACGATCGCAAATCTATCCGCAAATCCGCAAAGAAGAGAGCACGACGTGACGTAAACGACGGATCCAAACAAGTATCAGCTGTGTTGCAGTCATTGTTCCCCCGTTTCGTATCGCTCCAGGCAGATAGATCCTGTTTCTTTCGAAATTGCCATCGAGTCTCGGTTGACGGAAACTGCGCGAACTGCGGGGATTAAGAGGGTGGCTGGCTCCGCGCGAGAGAAACGCGCGCGAGGAGGCGCAAACGTTTTCAAAGATCCGCGGACGCGACAAGTGGCGAGAGAGAGGAGACGGGAAAAAAACGACGGGGGGAAAGCTAGGCCAAGTTTCTTTTTTTCTCCTTCATTCCAACGCAATCGTGGCTGCGCGCGTGGCTTCCTCAGAACCCCCGGCCCCAGGTCCCAGGTCCGCGCCACGCCACTCGCCAACGGTTACCCCGGGGGACAATAATAGTGTGGAAAACGGGGCGGTACGCGCGTAAGCCTGGCCTCGAGCAGCGAGTCGGACGACGGTGGACTCGCTCCGCCACCGCGCAAAAGGTCCCGTAGTTCCGTGCCGACTACCCTACGACCAGCGGACGAGCACCACTCCCCTAGTCCGGACATGGATAATTATCGGTAATGTAACATATATATTTTTTTAGCATAACTTGGCACGCGAACATGACTGTAAATTTTTGTGATATTCTGGGAAAAAAAGAGTTGTTGATTTGACTAAATTTCTCAACTTGACTAAATTGCTTATGTCAGTATTTATGTATTTCAGTTAAATATATAAATAGGTATTTGAAATAAAATATTCAAGTATCTTGTGCATTATATATATACTACAAAGGACCATTGCCATCTTTAAGATAATAAATAATGAGCAAAATTTAAATAGTGAAAATGACAATTTGTTATTTAAAAATGTTGATAGTAATTGATACAGAACAAATTGAAAGAAAATTATTTATAGTAATGATTGAAATACAGCAACAGACATTGTTGCCACATTTTTACTAATATGACATTACATTTAAAGAATCATATACTTTGTGAACATTTCATATTTTTATACAAAATAATGATAATAAAACTGTAATTCTTTTTAATTCTAAAAAATATTTTTTAAACTCTTGGTTACAAATATAAATTCTTAAATTTTGTTTGAGATTAAATTATTTAAAACTGGTGTAAAAAGATATAAACAAACTTTTCTTTCCTTAAAACTCAATGCTATTTTAGATAATTATATTTTCAGTTATATTTTAGTTTAATCTTTATACATTTTTTTTTGTAACTTACTTAATTTGTTAAAAAACCATATGTGCTACAAAAATCATATTTTATCAAAACACTCTTTTAAGTAAAGTCAATTTTAGAATATTAAGAAAAACTATTTTAATGATATACATTTTTAAATAGTGGATGTAGAATCTTTAGCAACCTCATAGTTAGTATAAAATAAAAAACTGTTTAAAAAATTAAAAAATGTCTATTTATTAATCATAAACTTATTCTCAAAATTTTATTAAAATTTTATGTAAAAAAGGGGAAAAACCTTAAATTTAACTTTTTTTCAAGTATTTTATACGACTAAATTTGATATAATTATTGTATGTATTTATTGTAGTATATGAATGCTTGAACTATAGGAAAATTTAATCAAGTTTAATTTAAATAGATAAAACATCAGTTCAAGTATTTAAACAGAGAATAAATAAAATAATATGAACATCTAGGAAATATGCTTCTTTTTATTAATGAAAGAGATTAAATTACCATTTGTCTTTTACATAGTTTATTTTTGTTTAATATGAATACCGAGTAAGGTCACATAATCCTTAAATAATTTCCAATGGAATGTTGTATTATTCTTTTAACAGAATTTTGAATTGATTATATATAATAATGTGGAAGGAAGAAATTTGCTTTTTACACTAATCTCCAGTGTCATCTATTCTTTGCAAATTTACCATTTTTAATGTAATTATCAAAGTTAAATTATATTATCAAGTTATTAGTTTTGAGAAATGTAAATATACATATAGTATGTAAATGTACATTATGCATATATAAATGTATATATAGATTGATATGTTCTTGTGTGTGAATATCAGTGATATTAGTAGCATTGTGAATAACATTCCAGTATGCACGACAGCGTAATGCAGCAGCAGCAGGCCTCAAACGGTGGTGTGTCTTCTGGACTGCAGCAAAATGGAGCTAAAGTGGATTCCGGTGGGCCCCATGCCAATGGCAATCTGTTACCGGAATCAGATAGTGACATTAATGGTGTGAACGGGGATATAAATCAAAGTTTGGGACCACCAAAAATAATGGACAAAACTAATCAAGATATTGTGCGACTTATCGGACAGCATTTGAAGACAGTTGGTTTAGAGTATGTAATGCATTGTTTAATTTTCTATTTTTTTAAAATCTGTCAGTCAAAACATTTGAATTGAAAAAGTTATTTTGCAGAAGTAACTAGTTACAGTTATGGTTTTTGTCTCAAAAAGTAATTGGTTATTGTCATAAGTTACGGGTTTTGAAAAAAAAGTAATACATTACAAAAGTTATATATTTAAAAAATAACAAGTTATTATTTTCCTTTTAATTTTTTAATGGTCATGCATTTCTATTTTATATATAATGAATTACACATGTTGTTTTAATAACTTAAAATCAAAATATTAAATATTCACTATATTAAATATTAAATATTAAATATATTATTATATAATTAATTATTTATAATATATTAATTTTTATATTTACAATGCATATTATAAAAATTATCAAATTTTTCAGTTAAAAAGTTCATCAAAGTTAAACTTCATAATAAAATCATCGTAGTACAAAAATCCAGAGCTTATTTTAAAGAATCACATCACCAAATATTAATTCAATAGTGAAATATTACAATATATGATAATTGTTAAAGTTTATAATCATATTTCTTTGCCTTGGCAAACATTCTTGTAATAATAGTATCTAAACTATTTTTGAAAAAAATTACCTTTTTGTAAGAAGGTAAAAGAAGATACCATATGCGCTTCTTGAAAAACTATTGTATAATTATTTTTAACATATACAGAGTGTCCCATTTTAACTTTGATATATTGAAATATCTCGAAAACAATATATTTATAAAAATATTGTTTTAAATAAAAATTGTTTGAAGGAGCCTATTAGATGAGCTACTTACATTTTATGTCTGGCGCCTAGTTTGGGTCCAATAAGGTTGATTTTCTTCAACACATATACAATAAAAACACCAATTTTTTATATTCTATGGAAAAAGAGAAATTTTATTCTGGGTAATTTTTCACTTTTATATTAATCAACAGATAATTTTGATGATTCTCTTTAAACCCTTTAATTTTTATTTGAAACATTGATATTTTAGTGTTTAAGGATACCTTCTAGTGTAACCGCACTAAAAATAAGTTCTTTTTTGGATTTTTTAAAAAAGAAAACTATAAGACATACAATTCTAATTTTTCACACACGTACTAGTACTCGTGTCAAGATATGAAAAACATTTTTACAGCAATATTTTATTCCAAAATTCCAAGAAATTAGTTGAGAGGCGCAGCGTTGAAAAAATGAGATGATCAAACGGTTGACAAGATATTTCAAGAACCAATAATCTGAAATTAAAAAAAAGATTTTTTTCTTAAAGTTTATTTGGGTGGCTATCGCGTAATCTAGAATTATTAAAAAATACGCGAGTTGACACGTATGTTTAGAAAGTAATGCGAAAAAATGCTGTTTTTTCGCTAAAAAAAATTGGATAAAAAATGTAATTTTTAGTCAAATCTGTTTATTCTAGATACGCGATAGCGAATCAATCAGTTATGTGAACCTGGCACTCGACTTTGAAGAAAAAAATTTTTTTTTTCAGAAAATGGTAGCATTTTGTTTGTAGTTTTATCCATTAAAAAATAAAAATTTTTTAAAAATTACTATTACCCGACATTGAGATATCTTAAATCCACTTGCGGGGCTCGATTCAGAATCGTTTGTAGTTGTTTATAGTGATTTTACTTTTATTTGTAGTTGAATCGTTTGCCTGGTATAACAAATAAATTTGTTAAATTTATTTGTAGTTATTTTTGAAAGTAACAAATTTCTGTTTTTTTATAATTGTTGCAATTATATTATGTGAACAGATCAACTACAAATGAAAACAAAAAATTATTACAAACAACTATAAACGATTCTAAATCAATCCCCGCAAGTGGATTTAAGACATCTTAAAAATTAACAAATACCTTGTAATACATTTGTTTAAATAATTATACTGAGCGAACGGTTCAACTACGAACAAAAGCAAAATCACTACAAACAACTACAAACGATTCAAAATCGATCCCCGCAAGCGGAATTAAAATATCTTTAAAATTAAAAAATTTGCTATTTGTAAATTGTTTAAATAATTATACCGGGCGAACGTTTCAACTACAAACGAAATCAAAATCACTACAAAAACTACAAACGATTCTGAATCGAGCCCCGCAATCGGATTTAAGATATCTTAAAAATACCACTTGTAATGTATTTGTTTAAATAATTATACCGGGTTAACGGTTTAACTATAAACGAAAGCAAAATCAGTACAAACAACTACAAACGATTCTGAATCGAGCCCCGCAAACAGATTTAAGATATTTTAATGTCGGGTGTTAGTCATTTTTTTAAATTTTATTTTTTAATAGATAAAACTACAAACGAAATTATCGTTACTACAAATAACTACAAACGAAATGCTACCATTTTCCATAAAAAAAATTTTTTTTTTCAAAGTCGGCTGCCAGGTTCATAGCTGAGTCAATCTATGAATACAACATCGCAAGGATTTTTAAAATTACTCGATTAGTTTTCCCGAAATCCTGTCAACCGCCCAAAAAAACAACGTTTCAAGAAAAACGCGTTAAAAAATTTTTAATAAAATTATAATTAAAGTATTTACTGTTAATCAGCAATTCCTGATCCACAAAATAAGTCTTATTCTTATTTTGAGTGTTCCTTTCTAAGAAGCACTTTAATAAATTATCGCTCTTTAGCCTCTTAATAAATTACCTTCGCTCCTTTACTTGCATTTCGAACATCGCTCGACTTTTGGCTGTAGAATCGTTAATTCTCTGAATTTCTTTCTGAAATTTTGACAATGTATTCTTGAAATGTTGTACAATCAAAATATGTAATTAAAAAATCGATTTTTTTAAATTTTGCACTAGAAAGTATTCTTAAGTTGAAATAAGACATTCTGTATATATAAAAGTGTTATTAATTGTTTTATTCTTTTTAAAATTAAATATACTATTATTAAAAATTTATTTTTTTTAAATATTTGTACAACGCACGCGCGTGTATAGACGATTTAAAACGATGGCCTCTTGTTGCCTATTTTATCGACAAAAATTCCATTTTGTTAAACAAGTTCTATTTTACATTGGTTTTACAGAGTTTTAATTTTTTTTATATAATACAATATATACGTACTAATGTGTACAACTCTAGTTTATTTTTTGAACAAAAAAGATTATAGATTTTTTTATCTATTTTAATATGACAATCTTGCCAATTTAAAACATTTACTTAGAAAAATTATATAAATTATATGCGTGAAGTAAAGATAGAGTTAGGTGTAAAATATATAAATGAATAATATTAGAAAATTAAGTTTAGGAACTTAATTTTTTAAAAATGTATAAAAAATTTTGGGATAAATTATTCATGTGTATGTGAAATCTCTGTAGCAATATATAAATCTATTGAAGTTTTATAAATCCTTTGTGTAAATCAAATTTAATCAGTAAAACTGATGACGTCAATATCCATTTTAATTTAAATAAAACTATAAATTGTCTTTTTAAATTTCATGTGTGTATGTATATATTTTTTACGATAAGAAGATAATAAATGTTATTTTATATCATTATTTAGGAATTTTGATATAAATAAAGTATAATATTTATATATATTTTAGTATTTATACTCTTGTTTATTTATACGCTTATTATATTTATTCGTTTAAATTCTTAAAACTTTATATAAAAGTAGAATTAAATATTAAGATTAAATATTATTATTTATGATTATTAATTAATAAAAAATGTGTTTTAGTCGGACAGCAGATTTGCTTATGCAAGAATCGGGTTGTCGTCTTGATCATCCTGCCGCAGCGAAATTCAGGCAGCACGTTATGGATGGCGATTGGAACAAAGCAGACCATGACCTTAATGAACTCAAGTCTTTTTTAAATAGTGCAAACCAGAGTTTAGTGGTAAATCTTTTTTTCCATATAATTAATGATCGTATAGTAAACGTTTTTAACATATTTAATCAAATTTAGTATATATTTTACTAATGAAAAACAAAATATGTAAATATTCTTTATGAACTTTTTATTATTACATTTTTGCTTACATATATACATTAATTTTGAATTATATTTATTATTTTTTTTGTTATATGATATATATTTATTATATATGAGATGAAAATATGTATATTTCTTTTTGCTATGAAAATGCACAAAATACACATTTATATATATATTATCTTTTCATAGTTTTAGTATGCTTACAATTTTCTTATATTTTACAAAAAGTAACAAAAAAGTAACAAAATTTTGAAAAGTAACATAAAAAGTAACAAAATTTTGAAAAATGTACGCAAATTAACATTTTACTTTTTTTTTAGACTTTTTAGTTTCAGAGTTTATAAGAAACATTTACAAGAAATGAGTTTTTACATAAAAAAATCTTAAGTGTGCTAAAATTTTTGACCAGTAGTGTAAATCATCAAATGTCATTTCTATATTCTCTAATACTGAATAATATATTAGTAATTTCTGTCATTTAAATCAATAATCAAATGTGTTTGTAAACATTGTTTGACATTGCTCAAATATGGTAACAAGTTTAATGGCACTGAGGTAAAATGTATTATAACTATAAAATTATAACATTCTATAAGAATTATTTGTAATAATATACTGTTAAAAAATTTAAAAATCTTAAAATTATGAATTATCTTTAAATTTGGAATTATCTTTAAATTAATATGTAAATATAAAATTTTGTTTTTTAAACGATTTTTTATCAAGGATAGCTTTTATCAAGTAACGAATTACGAGTAACATATATGTATATGACATTACCGTTTTTTAGAATTTTTATATTTTATAAATATTTGATAACGTTACAATTTTTTATTGTAACAATGATAGTAAACATCAATTGTAACTTTACTCATTACATAATAGATCAACTAACGAGCCATTTTATTCAATGAGTAATGCGTAATGGTAATGTGTTATTTGCCAAAGTGATTATTTGAAATATTATTCTTTTAAAGTTATATGTTTAAAAAAATAATTTAATTGTGAAAATTTTAAATTATTTTAAATATATAATATATATAATATTACGTAAATATAAAACTTTAATTTTTGTAAGTAATTTCAATATGATTTGGCCAACTTTCAGAAATTTATATTCTTGTTCCAAAGTTATAATATTTTTTACTTACTTAATATATTTAAATACTATTAAATTATGTTCAAATACAAAATAATAATAAAAGAAAGAAGATAATGTAGTCTTAAAAATTGATATAATTGATAAAGAACCAGCAAGATTTGTAAATATTGTAAATTTTTTTAAAAATATAGTCTTGAAAGTGTTAGGCACATACCTTATATTTTTAAAAATATTTTTAACTGCATTAAATAGAAATTAAAATGCGAATAAAATACCTTTGTTTTATGAATTTTTCAAATTTTTATATTTATAATGTCAATAATCAATAGGAAATAAAAGAATTCCAGATAAGTGAAAAAGTATACGTGTCTCTAATACTTTTGGCTATATTTGATAATTTGATTAATATATTTTTCTTATTCGTAGGAGATGAAATTCTTACTGTTAGAACAAAAATATTTAGAATATTTAGAAGAAGGCATGGTGTTTGACGCGTTACACGTACTGCGCAATGAGCTTACACCTCTGGGCCATAATACCGGTCGTGTTCATCAATTATCTTTATTTATGATGTGTAGCGGACGAGACGAATTACAGGTATCCCATATATTTTTACTTTAACGAGTGCAAATTGCGTATTAATTTTCGTTATTAATTTTATTGATGAACATGTTTTATGAATAAATTCCACAATTTTCCCGGTTATCCTCCTCACCCTTAAGATATAAATTGTAGCTAACTTACAACTAAAAATTTAATTGTTAGTAAATGAAGATTTGTATTGACAGACACGTGCAGGCTGGGATGGAAAAGGGCCAGCCTCTAGAGCTGCTCTTATGGATAGACTGCAAAAATTCTTGCCACCTTCCATTATGTTACCGCCGCGCAGACTTCATTCTTTACTCTGTCAGGCTGTGGAAATGCAAAATCAACTGTGCACGTATCATATAACGCACTCGCAGGTATATTAACGAATTGCATTACAATTAAAATTGCAAACTTTTGTCTCTTAAAATATTTTTTATTTTTATATTTTGTAGTTATACTTCTGAGATTATTTTTCTATTTTCTCTATTACGGTATTGTAATATATTATTATTGTTTTAATATGTTTAATGTGATACTAATAATAAGTATCTTTAATCAATTTATATTATAATACTGCCTATATCAGACAAATTATCAAAGAATTTATGTTATCAAAGAATGCTGTTTATGACATTACAAATAATAATTGATAGTGATAAATATTAATATGAAAAAAAAGTAAAACTGATAAATTCATTATTTTTAATACTTCAGCAATGGTTGAGCTGAATGTGGAACTGTCTCTTTGCTCCGCACAGCTCTATTGCGGAACAAAATGCAATTGTCAAAAAAAAAGATGTTTTTTTTTTTATATTTTCTTTTACTACATATACTACGCACACTGTGTAGTATATGTAATAAAAGTAATATATTCGGTTTTCAAGTCAATTTCAAGTCGGCCGAAACCAAAACTTTTTAAAGTTTAGTTATACATAATTAATAATGAAAAAAAAAATTATGGAACAAAAAATACATATTAAAACATATTAATTATTTATTAATAAAATTAAAATTTTTAGTTACATAAAAATAAAATATTATTCTTCGAAAAATAAACAAGAACATAAACTCTTTTTTAAAAATTAATACAAAAAATAAATTTTTTTAAACAAAATTTATCTTTTCTTATTTCTATTCTCATTTGCATACTTAACGGAATATAAATATATTTTGTAATAATTTCTTAGTAATAAGTAATAAGTAATAATATTGGTCAATAGATTATTGACAGGAATATGACTTCAAATTATTTTGCTTATATTATTTGTTAATAATCAGAATTGAATAATCTAATGTTACATGCTAAGTACTCCGAGATGTGTCGAACATAGTTTCGGCGGCAGTCGAAGGTTCGGCCATTTTTTGGCCGAAACTGAAATGTAGCCGAAAATTATGTTTTGGGTCGAAACTAGCCGAAATCGAAACTAAATTAGTCTTTGGACACTATAATCATTATTGAACGTCTCGGCAATTTTCCTTCAAAATGCGATATCGAATAATGGCTTCCTTCGAAACAATTGTTTAGAAAGAAGAGCTGCTCTTATAGCTTTTTTACATTTTGATATTTCTTTGTCATACTGTATATATTATATTAAACGACAGATAGCTCTTTGTTTTAAATGATTGTTTCGAAACCACTGTTTCATACGCCATAGAACATTGAAAGAACATTCCTGAGACGTTTAATTTCAATGTTGAATTTATATTGATTTTTTTTTATTAATTGTTAATGTTACACATTGTGTATATTGCGCGCCTGTGTGTATGTGTGTTTTTTTAATTAAACAAATAGCTGAGAGAAGGAGATTATAAATAACCATTTTATTTAAATAATTTAATACATAGATGATAATATTCTTGTCGGTACAAGTTGGTTACTCATAAAGATTTACCAATTGTGTTATAAGCGGTTTTTCGGATATACATAACGAACATAATTAATAACTTATTAAAGAGGAAAAAAAACAGTTATGAAATTTGTAGAGAAATGTAGAAAGATAGAGACATTATTAAGAAATATTCTCAAAATTATTTTTATTTCTAAAAGATTAAAAATTACCGCTCTTTGACGGATCTTACGTCACTATCACAAAAATATCAATATTATTACATAAATATCAAAAATATATGTAAACAAATTTTTGGCTTTTGCGACTTTGCACATTGTAGAAATATTATACAAATATTTTAATAAACAGAATATTAATTAATAAATACTGTAAAAATATAATCAAATTATGTGCGAGAAGTGCGAGTAGTGCATAACCCTGAACTCAGGCAATATAACTTTAATAATATACAGGGTGAAAGGCAAGCATCGTGCAAATCTTAATAGGAAGATAGACGACATCGAGATGAACGTAAAAGTCCACGATAATTTTTAGATATCTCCAATAATAGCCGAGATATTAATTTTTCAAATTGTATGAATGAGAGCGCGCCAAGGCAAGGGGAGCCTCTCGAGTTATACCTCGGCCCACTGTCTCAAGCATTGGCTGTCTCAAGCATGATATACACATTACATCAAACGTTAAATTCAATTAAATTATGTCATTTAAAAGTATATTTAAATCCTTCAAGTTACACGAAAGTTAAAACAATTTGCAACATATTTCTCAATATGACGTAAACAATACATTTATATAATTTTCGGCTACCAACAATACTGAAATACAACTTATAACATTTAAACAGTATAATGAATTTATTAACCCAATAAGGCCCATGATTTAACCAGCAAGATTAGCTAAACAATCAGAAAGAGGACAAGAACATGAAAAAATATTTCCGATATAAAAAGCATTTTGGAAAAATAAATTTTGCAATTATTATAAACAAATTAAAAATTGACTGTACGGAAAAAGTACGCGGACTGACTACGCTAATCAATTCTATGGAAAAAATTATTTGAAAAACATTTATAACTTTTGTCAAATTGTCCTCCGTTTATGTAAAAGAAATAATAAACAATATAAATTATTAAAATTTGTTCCCAAATGAATTTTGCAGGTATAATCTACATATACATAAGACTTTACTTACAATTCTCCTTTTTTTTATATGGGCTTATTTACATCTTTCTATTTTTTGTTTTTGCTTTTATTTTTTTGATTTTCTGTTCTGACAACGTAACGATATCGAATTGTCGCACTAGTCTAGCAGTTTAATGTATACGATCTAACATATATTGCGTGGTGCTCAGTCGTTTACGTACACTTGAAGTGAGGAAAATGATACTACGATACAGTCTCTGCTCATAATGACAATCCAATATCATTACGTTGTTAACAGAAAAACAGAAAAAAAATTGAAACAGAAAAATGTAAAGAAATCAACTATTAATGGCTTTTAAGCTCGACTAAAAACGGGTGTTATAAACAAAGTCTCACATATTAAAACGTTTAAAACACTTCACTATATACAGAATATACATATTATTGAATATAACATTTTAATTTTAAAAAATAATGAATAATGAATTTTCTAGTTTGTATTAATATCCATTTTTGTTACATGTGCGTTGAAAGTGGTTCCTTTCGTGTCACTTCTTTGTGAGTAAAGTCATTGATTTCAGCACTTTTATTATTGCATAGTTCTTTATCCTTTAATAGTTTAATAGATGGCGTGAATTGTGACGAAAAATATTCCAGCACGACTTTTTCAGCACATTTGATTATTTCAACACTCGCATGTGTGTCATTTCGCGACACGCATATGATAACTCTCACAGAATTGATTGATATTTCGTCACTTTTGCGAACCTAATGTTGGCTAATCTATCAATTTGCGAGAACCTAAGGGGCCACACATTGACACACGGGTAATAAAAAATACAGTATGTAATAAAGGCTGACTTTACGCCTTTGTTACATACCGTACTATTTTACAATTGGTGCATTTTTTCATATTACTTTTATAGAGAAGGTACATTTTTTTAAATTTAAAATATATATTTGAGTTGGATAACGCAATTTTGTAATACCATTATTTTTAAGGAGAATTAAAGATATTATTATTTGGGTTTTTTGATACAATGGTGTTTTTAATAAGGAGCACATACATTTTTTACCGTCTTTTTTTACCTTTTTAAAACGGTAATTTTATTTAGATATACATTTTGTAGTGTTAAGTATTTTGTAAACAATATGTATTTTTTACGATATTAGGCATAAATGTAAGTTAACATAATTATAAACAATTAATGTTAAAGCGATGAACATAATTTATAATTATGATAATAAAGTATTAAATCGTAGTGATATTTTATTATTCTTTGTTTTTATTATTTATTATTTCTTTATTCTGCTACAAATAATAATTAGCAGGCTTTTAGTTCTGTTTATAATTTGTATATAATATAATTGAAGGACTATAATAGGATAAAATATTCCACTTTGACTTAAAGTTATAAATTTTTTTTTATAAACAGTTTTACTAGAGTTATTTTGTTTTTCTCTTTATATCTAAAGGCAACATAAATGATAATATCTCCTGAATAACCGTTTAAAATTAAAGAAAGTCACACTTTATTACACATTAAATTTGTTATAAAATATCTTGCAAAACTGTAAAGCAGATGCCACTTGATTAAAACAAAAAAGGATTAAAAATTAATATTTTATAACTATTTTATATTTTATTATCAAAATTATTCGTAAATTCTTTTTTTCTAGATAATATCTTGTTATACAGTGGCTTATAATAAAATGATTTCTTTTTTAAAGCAGACAAGTCTAGAGAATGTGTCTCTGCTTGTGGATCATAACTGTGGCAAGGAGCAATTTCCGTGCCATACTATACAAGTACTTCACGATCATTGCGATGAAGTCTGGTATTGCAAGTTTTCACCCGATGGTCTCAAGCTTGCCACAGGTTCTAAGGATATGACTGTAATAGTATGGGATGTGGATCCAGTGAGTATACATACATAAATACTGCATGAATACACTAGAATACTAGATTATTACTAATTAGAGTTTGTTTTTTTCGGGACAATTCTTGGAAATTTTAGAAGAAAAGATATTTTTTGTTACATGTTCGTCGAAAAAGGTTCTTTTCGTGGCCCTTTACCGGTCGGAAAGTCGTTAATTGTGCATGGGCAGTTTTCTCCCAAAAGTAATTCATTCTCCAATTGATCAACCGTGCGGAAAAGTCGTGCGGGAATCATTCCCACACGACTACTCTCCCAAAATCCCGCACGATTGATCACTTTGATCTCGCTTACGGCTCGTACCTCCACTTCCTGTACTTGTGAGAAATATTATTTTTTCATTTAGAAAGTTGCCGATTTCCCACAGAACAGTTTTCTCACACAAGTAATTTATTATTTCACTGACAGTTTCTTTCGCACAAGTAACTCATTCCCGTACTGATCAAGGGATCGTTCCGCACGACTATTCCCGCACGCTTTATTATTCTTTCACGACTTTACCTTTATTTCCATATTCGCATAGCCACGTCTTCTCGCGACACATATATAACTTTCGCAAATATTACAGACATTTCTTCGCCATTTCGATATGCGGACGATACTCTTGAGGCTTCGTCTTTTTTGCGAATTCTAGATAATCTGTCGATTCGTGTTACACAGACATCTCATATCGTGCAAAAATGAATACAAAAACACTCATAATACCAGAAACTCCCGAAAATGACAACAAATTTACATCTCTAGACATCGTTTAAACAGCAAAACTACAGAGAATCTTATGGGAAAAAATGACACGAAAGTGACCACTTTCGACGCACATGTTACAAAAAATAATTTCTATACTATTATTAACATTATTAGCATATATAGCAAGTTAGTTAAATAAATAAGAAAAATTATCTCAAAAGTGTACGTAAAATTATGTTATGACATTTAAATATTATTATGTATGAATATCTTCACTATGCGATTTACTTGAATGTGCAAATATTGAACAACTTAGTTAGATATCTTGGATAAACTTCCGAAAAGGTGAAACCTCCGATCGCGCTGAAATTTTAACCAAAGCTTACCCTTGATTAGAGAAGAAAGTCCCTAAAAGGATTTTCGCCGACAAAGCTTCGTTTGCCCGTTATCACTTCCTAAAGTTGCAAACATTTTTACTGTATATCTCTGAAAGTATTGATTTTAGAGAAAAAAGTTTCAAACAAAAAATGAAGCTCATAAAAAGCTCTACAAAAAAGGTTATATACATTTTTTACGTAAACCTATTATTTTGGCTATCATGAAGAAAAAAAGCTTTTTTTCCCTCAACATTTTAAAAGCTTTCATTATGTATCTCAGAAAAAGAATAGAGATACCCTGAACAGAAATGCGCAAAATTCAAATGAATACGTATATAATAAGAATCTCGTTTCAAATGCGCACAGACCAAATATCGCACAGTGCGAAACGGACACAGTCGCAAACCTATGTGGTGCAGAGAATGCTTTGCACACACACACACACACACACACACACACACGCGCGCGCGCGCGCGCGCGCGCGCGCGCGCGCGCGGGGGGTGCAAGGGGGAGGCTTCGCCCCCCCCTCCCGCACCCACCCCGTCGGTAGGGGTGCCCTGAAAAGTTGCAACCCATGTGGTAAGTTCGTGCGCATTTGTTACTGTAATCCTAACTCTAACTTAATCAATTTTAAGTCATTATTTAAGTTTATGAATATCCAATTGACCATGTTACAAACCATATATTTTTTATGAATCTTGCAAAATCTTTGCGCCGGAATCAAACCAACATCTCTAAGCCATTGAAGGGTTAAAGAACGATTTTGCAGAACAGACGCCAATGTGAAAAAATTGTACATTTTGTCCATCTTTTAACAACAAACTAAACAGAAATTAAAAAATAATTTCAAATAAGTGTTAACCTTGTTTACTTTTTCACAAAATTAAAACATATGAAATAGTTCAACAAGTATTTCGTACGTACCTCTTGTATTTCCAAATAAAAATATCTAGCATTTGAAAGAGAACAATTGATCTTGTTTTAGACCGAAGCACGAAATAAAATGTTGCTTCGCGTAAAACGTCGCAAACCCATGTGAAACAAAACAATTATTGACCTTGTTTGAAATTTTGCTTACACGCACACACATACACACACACACACACACGCGCGCGCGCGCGCGCGCGCGTGTTTATACGAGTAAAATCCTGTTAATCCAAAATTAAAATTATTTTATTTCATAACAGTTATTATAATTGCCAAAATAATAGGTTTACGTAAAAAATGTATATAACCTTTTTTGTAGAGCCTTTTATGAGCTTCATTTTTTGTTTGAAACTTTTTTCTCTAAAATCAATACTTTCAGAGATATACAGTAAAAATGTTTGCAACTTTAGGAAGTGATAACGGGCACACAAAGCTTTGTCGGTGAAAATCCTTTTAGGGACTTTCTTCTCTAATCAAGGGTAAGCTTTGGTTAAAATTTCAGCGCGATCGGAGGTTTCACCTTTTCGGAAGTACACCCGATATCTTTAAATGCTTTACATTTGAAAAATGTTAAGGTCTCAAAATTTTGGTGTTAAAATTTTCGTTTCTAAATAAGCCTGTTATTTTTTGCTGCACTGCTGCACTGGTGCAATAAGTTAGAATGAGAAAAAAATATATTTGTCTTATTCTATCCTATTGCACCAGTGCAGCAGTGTAGCGAAAAAAAATAAGCCAAATGACATTAGCAATCTGCAATTAGCAAGTGGTGTGATAGTTCTAGTACACTTGTATACAGGTTCTAAAAATTTTGGGACTTTTTTCATATTTGGATAGAATAGATTAAACTAAGTCTAAAACTTTAAAATAAAGTTTAAAAGGCGCGCAGTTTAAAATAAAGCTAAGAAAATTAAGAATGGGTTCCGTTTGTCTACGTTCCCGATTGCCTACTGCTTCGTTTGCACACAAATTTTGCAGAAATTCCCAATTGCCAACATTCCCGATTGCCTACTGCTTCATTTGCACACACAAAAATAATCAAGGTGCAAAATACACATTGCACACGTGATATAATTACTCGCATACACATTGCATACGTGACACTATTGCACACGTTATATTATTACGCTCATACACATTGCACACGTGACGCTATTGCACACGTGTACATTGCATACGTTATATTATTACGCTCATACACATTGCACACGTGTACATTGCACACGTTATATTATTACGCTCATACACATTGCACACGTGACGCTATTGCACACGTTATATTATTACGCTCATACACATTGCACACGTGATATCATTGCGCTCATACACTCTAAAGGCACGATTCCAATAACTTGGGCGCCTTGATTTGACAATAGTTTTTATGCTCGACAAAGTTGTATAGATCTTATTATAGAGCTAACTACTTTAATTTTCGAGATATACCATATTAAAAATAAAAATAAAAGTAGATTTTAAATAAAAAGAAAAGTAGGTAGATCTCGCTTTGCATGGAAAGTAGCAAACCCATGTGTAACAGTATGAAGCGTGGACACACACACACACACACGCACACACACATGGGGGGTGTAAGGGGGGCTTCGCCTCCCCCTCCTGCACCCACCCCGTCGGTAGGGGTGCCTGGAAAGTCGCAAACCCATGTGGTAATTGTCATATGTGCAATGTATATGTGCGCAATAATGTCATGTGTGCAATGTGTATGAGCGTAATAATATAACGTGTGCAATGTGCACGTGTGTAATAGCGTCACGTGTGCAATGTGTACGAGCGTAATAATATAACGTGTGCAATCATACTTTTGTACCTTGATTATTTTTGTGTGTGCAAACGAAACAGTAGGCAATCGAGACGTGGACAATCGGGAATGTCGGCAATCGTGAATTTCTGCAAAATTTGTGTGCAAACGAAGCAGTAGTTCCCAAGAATCGGGAACGTAGGCAAACGGGATCACCCCAAAATTAAATTTAATAAAAAAGAATATTCATCACTAAGATCCGATGTAGATCGTTAGGCGATTTACAACTCACTGATATGAGTCTAAAAGTCTTCAACTATTTTGCAATTTTCATAGTAGTTAACGAACTAAATTATAAACGAATTATTAATTTATAAACATAGTCAAATTCGAAAAGTTGTAAAGATATGTAGTATTGAAATTGTAATAAAATTGTAATAAATAATAATCTCTTTTGAAATTTTCACTTAAAAAGAAATTAAAATTCGCATTCTAATTAATTTAAAATTCGACGGAAATGTACTAAGGATATTTTATACACTTTTGTATTTTTCAAGATATATAATTAGTAAACACTTGTTCAAATACAATGCACAAACAAAAAACATCAGTTCTGCTAAGAAAAACAACACTAATTTATATTTTTCTTTTAAATCACGATTATCTTTAACATAGATTATTTTCTTGATAATAGTCTCAAGATATACTCACATCATAAATCTTAGAAAAAACCTCTATCATATAAAGGAATATTTAAAAAATGAATTTATATTCTTTCGATGAACATCGTAAAATTTTAATTGAAAAAAGTCAGAATAATAAGCAAATCAAATTTTTATTGTTACTTAGTGTTCTTAATTAAAGTATATATATTATTATGATTCAGAATATATTTTGAATAAATTTGATTTATGATGAATTTATCATGATAGATTTATGGATACATAAACTTAGGAAATACTTAAAACAAGTAATATTTATTTATTTGTTTAAGTAATACATAACGTATTTGTTCTATATACAGGAAACACTGAAAGTGACGCATAGGAAAACCCTCGAAGGTCATACATATGGCGTAGCATTGATCGCTTGGAGCCCCGACAGTAATCATCTAATTGCCTGTGGTCCCGAGGATTGTCCAGAATTGTGGCTTTGGAGTGTTGATACGCCTGACTGCGAGTTACGTGTGAAGCTGACGCAAAGCACGGACGATTCGCTGACGGCGTGTGCTTGGCATCGTGATTCGAATAAATTTGTAGCTGGAGGCCTTCGCGGTCAATTTTATCAATGCGTATGTTAATCATAATAAATAAATAACCCACCAAACACCAAGTTACATGTAACGTACCTGTTAGTTGTAATTTCCCACTCAACAATGTAATTGTAATATAACACGTGTGTTATATTGCAATTATATTATTGAGTGGGAAATTACAACTAACAAGCACGTTATATGTAACTTTGTGTTTGCTGGGAACATTACTGTTTTTTATAATGGTAACTTTTTGGCTAAAATATAGCTACTTTCTAAAATTTCTCTATTAGTAAAATTAAAATTTTTACAATTATAAAGTATTGTTTAAAATTAAGTTCCAGTCAATATAAAATAATGGTATCATGCTTTAACAATATAGTATCCTTTAATTGCTGTTTATTAAATAATTTTATTTGAAGTTTTTGAAGAAGATAAATGTAAAAGATTTTTTTAGAATTTAAAATTATAGTAATAAAGGTAAAACAACCATGACTTTCGACAAATTTTATTATATTTTATTAAAATTTAGTATACATTTTAATTTTAGTTTTTTAATTTATTTTATTTATTAATTAAAATATCGTAATATTCTTTGATTTTTTGTTTCACGACATTTTTTTCAATTTTACAAGAAAATTTTCTTTGCATACATTCTTACTCAATATATGTTGTTTCAATTTTAATAAAAATATTTAGGATATGGACGGCAATGTTTCCGATTCTTGGGAAGGAGTTAGAGTAAAATGTCTATGGTGTCGCAGTGACGGGCGAACTGTTCTAGCAGCTGATACACATCACAGAATTCGTAGTTACACTTTTGATGACTTGGGTGATGCCACTATGTATGATTTATAATCTCTATTTAACTTATATTATATACTGTCAGTCCCAAAAAAGTGATACATTCAAAATGTGAGAAAAATTTAGGTTATATTCAAATCTTTGTATTTTCGCAAAAAATGGTCGTGGAAATACAAAAAGCATTTGAAAGCTGAATTCTCTAGTTTTTGAATCTTTTGATTAAAAAATTTGAGTTTTGTAACATGACTACTTTTTCTTAAGACAAAGCACAAAAAATGTTAAAAAATTTGCATCAAATTTGAACGTGTCTATGGGCTGAAATAAATTTTTTTGACTTAATCTGATAAAAAATTTTTGTAAATTAAACTCTTCTCTTTAATTTGCTTTTTTTTAATTTTTCCTGTGACCATTTTTGACTAATTGTGAGTTATGAACGATCAAACAAAAAATGGCATTTTAAATTTAAATGCTCGTAATTTGGTCAAAAATGGTTGCATAGAAATTACGATGACAGATTTGAAAAACTAAAAACCTCTACTGTGAGATCCTTTATTTGCTTATTTGATAAAGAAATATTTTGTTGTTTAAAAACCACCTCAGTTAACTATAAAAATTGCATATTTTCCTTTATTGTGAAGATTTGGCGCTACTTTTAAAATCGTAGGACTTTAAAGGTGTCCACGTTTTCTTTAAGTTAAAAGTATCCTTAAATTATCAAGGGCTTAGAATATTTTTTCTGTATGTCCGAGTATGAAATATTTTTTTCTGTGCAATTCTTGACTATGTGTGAGTGATTAAAGGAAAAATCACCTTGAAAGTAAAAATTGCCGATTTTTTTTATTCTTAAAATATGGCACCACTTTATAATTATGGAATCTTTGTTATATCGCCAGGATTAGCATTATTCAAAGCGTATCACGAGATTTCAAATGCCGTTTTTTCTGTGATCGTTCATAACTCAGTCAAAAATGGTCATAGGAAAAATTTAAAAACAAATTAAAATGAAGGGTTTAATTTACAAAAATCTTTTATCAGACTAAGTCAAAAAAATTTATTTCAGCCCATGGACACATTCAAATTTGATGCAAATTTTTAAACATTTTTCTTTTGTGCTTTGTCTTAAAAAAAAGTGGATATGTTGCAAAACTCAAAATTTTTTATTAAAAAATTAAAAAACTAGAGAGTTTAAGCTTTCAAATGTTTTTTTTATTTGTATTTCTACGATCATTTTTCGCGAAGATACAAAAATTTGAATATGACCTTAATTTTTCCCACATTTTGAGTGTTATCATTTTTTTCTTAACTGAGTGTAGATTTATTAAACGAAATTTTTGACGACACATTTCCACTTGTTGCAGATTACAAGAGGATCATCCCGTTATGTCATTTAGCGTAAATAAGGCAGATCGACTTGCACTACTTAACGTGGCGAATCAAGGAGTACATCTTTGGGACTTAGAAGATAAATGCCTTGTAAGGCGTTTTCAAGGCGTCACTCAAGGTCACTTTACTATTCATAGTTGTTTCGGAGGAGTCAATCAAGATTTTATTGCCTCTGGTAGTGAAGGTTCGTCACATGCACAAAAATATAAAATGTCTTTTTATATATTATTAAAGTGTTTCAGTAATCGAATATTTAACGATATAAAACCAAGAATGTTTAATTTTCATAACGATTTACGATATATAAAGTAATCTAAGACTAAGCTTCATAGTCAATTTTTAAATGTCAGTACTGTATTAGTATAGTAAGAACCTTTTTATATTTCGATAGTTTCTTTTTAAAATTAGTATACAGTATGCTTAATAAGAATTAATAATTGTTTTCTTTTTTTCATTATAGACAATAAAGTGTATGTATGGCATATCAAAAGAGAACTGCCTATAGCGACTCTTACGGGACACAGTAGAATAGTCAATTGTGTTTCATGGAATCCTGTGTATCATCAAATGATGGCTTCAGTATCAGATGATTTTACAGTAAGGATATGGGGTCCAAGATCATTTTCTTCGGATGGAGAAAATGATACAACAGGTAAATTTTTACATAACATCTTTCAAAATAATTTTTTTGTAGTATAAAAGAATTGAAGGGCTTCTTGCAAAAATCAAACGAGTTTTTTTTATAATTTTAATTATGACGCTAAATTATTTATTAGCATCATATTGTGCACGTGAACAATTTTATTCCAGCAAAAATCGAATAGAAAACGGGAAATATAATTATATACACTGGCACAAAAAAAAAAACGAGACAAAAATTTAGACCGATTTTTAGGCAATCTTCAAAGTAATGCAACTTTGCGAAAAATCATCCAAATTACATCTATTTTTTTTTAAATTAAAGGGTAAAGACTCTACTTTGAGAATCCCTAGGCGAAAGTTTGATTTGTTAAGTGCGAACCTTTTGTATCGCATGAAAATCAAACATGTTTTTTTTAATTGAAAAAAGTAAAAGTTTGTTATCATTTTTCACAAGTTTCTCGTTAAAATCTGGCTAATATTAATCCAGATTCTTAAAGTTCATTCTTTTCTAAGCAATTTCAAAAAAATACATGTCGATACGATGTTTTTTGTTGATTGCACACGAGTTTGAAATTTGCACTGTATTTTAGGGCATTTTAGCGAATAAATACGGTATTTTTTAAATATCATGAATTTTGAGTATCAATATGATATTGCACATTGATTTTATTCGTGTTTAACTCAATCATACCGCCGTCATCAAAGTGACCAGATGTGCACCACGTGGAGACTGACAGTTGGATTTTGTACATCATGTGGCTCTGAAATTCATCAGTAGAAATTTGTACTTACTGATCTGAATATAACGGATAGCTGACGCACCAATTTCACTGAAGTCAACAGAAGATCACATTCCTCTATACCCATAAACCCACACATACACGTAAACATACATATACACATACTCATACCATAAAAAATAAAAGTTCAAATTTTATTTAAAAAAATCAGCCTTTTCAGGGCCATATGATACAAAATCCGACCGTCATTCTCCACGTGGTGCACATCGGGTCACTTTGATGACGGCGGTATGATTTAGTCAAACACGAATAAAATCAATGTGCAATATCATATTGATACTCAAAATTCATGATATTTAAAAAATACCGTATTTATTCGCTAAAATGCCGTAAAATGCTGTGCAAATTTCAAACTCGTGTGCAATCAACAAAAAACATTGTATCGACATGTATTTTTTTTTAATTGCTTAGAAAAGAATGAACTTTAAGAATCTGGATAAATATTAGCCAGATTTTAACAAAAAACTTGTGAAAAATGATAACAAACTTTTACTTTTTTTAATTAAAAAAAAAAACATGTTTGGTTTTTACGCGATACAAAAGGTTCGCACTTAACAAATCAAACTTTCGCCTAGGAATTCTCAAAGTAGAGTCTTTGCCCTTTAATTTAAAAAAAAGTACGTGTAATTTGGATGATTTTTCGCAAAGTTGCATTACTTTGAAGATTGCCTAAAAATCGGTCAAAATTTTTGTCTCGTTTTTTTTACGCCAGTGTATTTATATCTAAAGATAGATATAAAATTTGTAAATACTAGAACATTACATTTCGCGCCATTTAGCATTTTTTTCCTTTATTAATATATGCTGATTTTTGCATACAACTTATTTTTATTTTTTACTAATAACAATAATTGCTCTTGTGATTTCAAAGTACTGTAAGAACCACCTTTTAAGTTTTTCTTTCTTCTCTCTTCCATTTATAACTTTTTTTCTTAAAAAAAAACTAATTTTAATTCTTATTAATATATTCTTTTTTTTAATATTTTATTTTTTACATTTTTTCCATTTCTACTTACGCTAAATAAGCATATTCTTTTTAATATTGAATTTTACATCAACCTTGCCAATTCAATCTTTGTTTTTTTCTTTTAAAAATTCTGCATCTTCAAAAATTCAAATAAAACGACGTTCTAGTAAACTCTCATTTTTTCTTCGTTAATTTTGAATATATTTAAAATTTGTATCTTTTTTATAAATAAAAAAATAATAATCGGCATAAAGATTGTACGGTTGATTGCAGAATTCACAACAGTAATTATTTTTTTACATTGATTTTTGTATTGTTTTTAAATACCAAATCACGCAATTAATAAAACTCAAAATCAATTTTTTAATGTTTTTAAATAATTAAGTCAATCATAGGAACTGTCAAACGTCAAATGTTAACTGTAAAAAGTGATAGCAGCAGACAACACAATGAAGCAAGTTACAAAGCACGAACTTGACAATCAGCATCGCGGAAAAGCGGTGACAAAAGCAATAACATGCCCTTTTTAAAAGTGGACATGTAAAATAAAATTTTTGTAAAAATCAAATAAATCTAGGTTTTTTATAGATCTTCAAAATATTAAATTTCACAGTATAAAATTTTATTCTTATACTTATTATATGTCCGAAAACATCAACATATTTATATAAAGAAAAATGTAAAAAAATGTTAAGATAAATTTTTAAAATTTTATAAATAAAAAGCAAAAAAAATTATTTACAGTTTTTCGGAGAAGAGGAAATTTTAAGATGTTCTTGAGCCTCGATACTTAGCTTAATGACTGTGTTTCAAGAAACTTATCGGCGCGCAGTTTATATGAACTAAGAATATTAAATTAATAGAAAGATTATATTCATCGTCAAAATCCGATGTAGACTGTATAGACACAATAGGCAATGTGCTTCATTGATATGTTTAAAAAAATTATTGCTTTATAATTTAAATAATATTTCTTTCTTCATCCTTATCATTAATATTATAAATTAAATAAAGAAAAAGTAAATATAAAATATACGATAATGATATATATAATTTCTACAGAAATATATGCTTAAAATATAAATTAATGCCTGTAACCTTGTTCTTATATTTTATTTAATGTTAGAAAAAAATTACAATAGTTTTTGTGTATTTTATAATTAATTTGTATAACATATTTGATATCTTTATGTTTCTGAGACTTATTATATAAATATATATAATTAATTATTTGTTTTTTTAGTCTAACTACTGATTCTAAATTTATTTATTTGCTTTACTTATATGTATATAAAATTTTATTAAAATCAGTATTTGATTCTGCAAGATTCTGTCTTGAAAAATTATTTATATTTAGTTAAAATCTGATATTTCTACATTTGAAATTCCTGATGTTAAAAGTTATGTCATTACTTCGCTAACGCAGTGCTTGAAATTAGCAACTTTCGCTAATTTCTGAGGCGACACCTATTATTACCTTTACTATTGAAGTGAATAGCATAAAAATAAAACCGAATTTTGATAGGAAATTAACTTTAAATAATCATTTTGTAATCATTTTGATGATATTTTAATATCGTATTTGTTCTGTTATATTTTTAAGTTACTGCGTGATTTTAGAAACATTTCTGTTGCGACATTTTATAAGACTTTTTTAAGAAACATTTCTATTCTATTGTATTCTATTTTGGTGCGTTCTGATATTCATTACAATACTGAAAATCTATAGTGCTGTGGTGAATATCGATCGAAATGCTGCTTTTGTAGAATTCTTTCAGAATTGTTCCACGTAAAATATGAAAGATTAAAACTTTCTGAAAACTTTCCTTAACAATCAGCATTGTATGTGCAAATATCCAATAAATTATATCCAATGTATGTGTTACGTTAATATGCAATTTGTCAATGTTTCTTCCTTTTTCTTTCATGTATTTTTTATTCTTTTGCAGTGTCACTTGAGACCAACTCTTCAAATAGTAGCAACTGGCACGATACGGTATCGTAGCGAACTACAACGTGACCAGTTCTCAGTGTTCCCATGACCTCATGGTGTTCAAAAGACTGTCACACTAACATTTGACTGTCATGCTGTCCCGTTGATTGTCGTACTGACATTTTACTGCCTTCTATAGCAGTTGCTCCTCTTATACCTCTTGTCGATCTTAACTATCTATTGTGTACAGAGGTAATAGAGAGAAAGAAAAAGATAGAGGAGACAGAGAGGGAGAAAGGGGGGAATGTACATGTTTAGCAACAAGTGCTAAATCGCCTGCAATTATTAAAATCGAAATCAACCATCGAGCGATTATATCACATTTGTGTATACTTTTCTTTTCATAGTACCTTTAAGTATTTTATATGCATCCATATATAGTATCTGTTGTGTTATCTCAATTAAACCTTTGAATGATTTAATGTCGGAGCTAATAATCGAAAAAAATGTGACGCAGCATAATATGATATTAAGTAGGTCATACCGGCAGAGTAGAGAATAAAAAGAAAAATTCCGTCTTAGGATCGGTGTATGTAAAGGTAAAAATTATGTAAACGAGGAAATATGGAGTGCAACCACATATTGGGACAGTATCATAGAAAGTAATGTTTTGACAAGAATTTTGTCAAATTTGACTAATTGTATCAATAAATATTGTACATAACAGTTTCCGATCTAGAGTTTTATTCTAAGTCGTTTGTCGATCGATGACTCGAGCATTATCTTCGATATGTTACGCCGTGGATTTCTCATCTTTCACAGAGAGAAAGAGAGAGAAAGAGAGGCCATAAATTTTCAAATACCGTGATCTTTTAAAGCATCACTGGATCTCATGGATTGGAATGGAAATTGAATAGAACCCTCAATGTAGAAGCAATCTTGTTGCGTTCGGCAGCATATCAAACTGTAGAGTTTAGAGAGTAATATGTGTACGTGTCCGAGATGGCTTTATTGTTTAGGCATTTATAAAACAATTATATATCAACTTTTAGTTAGAATCATGATTTGTGCAAGAAAAATTGTTCAATATATGTATATCATTATTAGGCTATAACTTTACAGCGAGGTATCTCTAACAGTGAATTATAAAAAATATTTTTAAGTAAAAACTAATTTATTTATGTGTAATTGAAATAATCAGAAGTGATAAACATATAACTACAAGTGTTGAACTTGTCTTATTAACTGCCATGTTAAAAATGTTGCTTTTTACAATTATATAATAAAGAAAGAAAAATATATAAACATGATGATATCTTAACAAAATATTTAATAAAGTTAATATATTTATTTTCTGATCATTTATATTTACGAAAATAATTTATAAAAATTATACATTAAGAGAAAATTACAAAATAAATAAAACAATCTTTTTAATCCGACGATATGTTTATCTGAAGTTGTAACGAAATTATGTTTAAAATACAATGGCAATTAATGGGATGAGTGCATAAAAAAAATTAATTTATTTTTCTCTCCAAAATTAGACGAGAACGAGAAGTCTGAGACTATCAAGAAATGTAAGGTATAAATATCTGTATAAATATCTTTGCAACATATGTATTACTATTAAACATATTTACACGCAAAGAAAATTTCTGCAGTTAATGATCTTAATGTTGATAGGAACATCAATCACTATTATTATTTGCATTTACCTCTGGTGCCTTAGCACTTTACAATCTAATTAAAAATGAATACAATTTCTTGCATAATTCGAGACTATATTTAATTGTTAATTCGATAGATGCCGCAGAATCTGTGTATGACTACGTGATAACGAGTTATAAAACACTAAATGATCTTTAAAAATATCCTACAAATCTCATTGCGCGTGTACACATATCTGAATTTCAATTCATTTTAATTCACATTCTTATATTAGCCTAATACATAATTTTAATTAGATATATGAGCTACTACTGTATAACATTAATATTGAATTGCTGTTTGTCATGAGTTTTTGTATTTATTATTGTATATTATGAAAAGAAGCAATAATAATAATAATAATAATAATAACTTCCAAAATTTTAAACGATAATAGATTTATATATATATATATATATATATATATATATATATGTGAGTGTGTGTATATATACATATATATATATATGTGTGTATATATAAACTGTATAAGGATTAAAAAATGTGCATTACGATTGAATATCGATTTATTCCTTTTTATTGAATGAATAAAAATAAAAACTGTAATTGTTTTTAATCGTGTCATAAAAAATACATATATTTTTATTAAATTATAATTATATAACGCATATTATATGGATTATTTGAAAATAACCACTTTTTTTTAAATTAAATTTTATATGCTTGTAAAAATTTAAAACTATTTTTTATCTTTTTTAATATACTTTGCATCAAATTATGATTTACATAATTCTTTGGCGTGAAATTTATAATTCTCTGCCCCCCTCCCCACACACACATATATACAGGATGTCTCAAAACATGTGGGTCAACGCTCGTAAAAAGGTAGAAGGGATCGAGATGAATATAAAAGTCCAATCTTGGATTAGGTCCACCAATAATCGAGATATTAACGTATGGAATCTGCAAATAATCTAATAAGTAAATTAATGAAAGCTTATACATTGACGATATATTTGTTTTTCTTTCGTGTTATGGCTCGAGCGGATCGAGCTCTTTCCTCGGCGTGCTCTCATTCGCATAATTTGAAAAATTAATATCTCGATTATTGGTGGACTAAGACAATATTAGACTTTTATGTTCGTCTCGATCCCTTTTACCTTTTTACGAGGGTTGATCCACATATTTTGGGACACCCTATATATGTATGTATATACATATACTTACAAATATGTGCATGCGTGTGTAGCAGAGAATTAAAAGTCTTTTCCATATATACTTTATATATATACTAATACAAAAATAATTAAAATATCAGAGAATGAATATATAATGGTTTATATATAATTAATTTATAATTTTATGTATTTTACAATCTGATAGAGTATTCAACAGATGGGAAGAAATATAAGAAGTAACTCTAGAGATGGTAAAATAAAACAAATGTAAAAAATATAAAATTGAAATTAAAGTTTGTTTTTAATTATAAATGTTTAAATATTTGCTTTTACGTGAAAATATATTAAATAATATTAAAAATTACAAAATCAAGAATGTAAAATTTTCTGTGATGGCTGTTTTTTTATTATAATATCTCTTTGTATTTTTTAAATGTAAGTAAACACTTATAATTAATTAAAAAACGAAGTCTTGATCGTAATTTTATCCTAATTTTTATTTTATTTTATTATTTAGAATTATTTCTTATATTTTTTCTCCCACTTGTCGAATTTTCTGTATATCAGAATATAAAATACATAAAATTGTGAACAAAATCGAATTTTGTTCTAACTCATCAATCATTTAAAATAAGCTTCGAATATTGTACTTTTACGGAATTACCCCACATAGCACACTTTATCCTGAGGATATCCCCAGGTTATCGAGATATCAATTGGACATATTGCAATCCCATGGATGTCCTACGGTTATTGCAATATCCCTCGAATATTTGATGGATATTGCGATATCCTGTGCTGTGACATAATAAACTACTTTAAATTAAGAGGATAATCTAGAATACAAAAAATTTGCTCATTTTTTAATTTGATAAAAAATTGTTACACATTTTTTACGCGTTTACTAGTGTATATTTAGTAAATATCTACACATTTTGATATGATTAAATGTTTTAATCCTTTTAGCGGCATTGACGCCATATGGCGTGGAAAATATGTGTGCCCTAGTGAGCATTGACGTATGGCGCACATCGTTTATTTTTTAATTGGCTGGATCGATTTGCATAAACATTGATATCCAAAGATTTTTTGTGTCGCTAAATATGAATCCAAAATTAAAACTCCAAAATTCAAAATGGCGGTCAAAAATGGCGGTAATCCAAATTTTCCGATTGTTATGAAACCTGGTATCTATAGGGGTTTTTTAGTTTGCTAAATACGAATCCTGCAAGATCAAAATTACGAAATATAAAATGACGGTCAGAAATAATCAAAATTTTTCGATTGTTATAAAATCCTAGCGATTTTTTTGGATCGCTAAATACGAATCCAAGATAAAAATTACAAAATACAAAATGGCGGACCCAAAATGGCTGTAAAAAATAAACAAAATTTTTTAATTTTTATGAAATGTGATACTAGGACAAACATTCATAAAATTGTTTTTACAATACATGTGACCTATAGAATAGAAAAATTAGGTTTATTTAGGTTACAAATGTGACAGGCAGAAATCGACTTTTTTTTAACACACTCTTTTATAATAATATAAATTAATAATTGTTAAAAACTGATGTCGGTTTGTAGTTATCGCCCTAAACAGTCCTGAATTAAAAATATTCAAATAAACAAAATTAAAAAATTTTTGGTTCGCCATGTTAAATCCGCCATTTTTAATTTTAAGATTCTGATACTAATTCGTAATCAGCAAACTCGAAAACTTCTATATTATTATGACATTTATCCAAATAAGCCGAGTTAAAAAATTTTTGATCCGTCATTTTGAATTTTAAATTTAATCTTACCCATCAAACACCAAGTTACATGTAACGTACCTGTTAGTTGTAATTTCTCACTCAACAATGTAATTGTAATATAACACGTGTGTTATATTGCAATTATATTATTGAGTGGGAAATTACAACTAACAAGCACGTTGCATGTAACTTTATGTTTGCTGGGTAGATTCATATTCAGCAATCCAAAAAACTTCTAGATACAATATATCTTTGAATTGCAATTTTCTTTTTCTTCTTGCTCATAAGTGCACGATCAGTACGTGTTTCGCTTGCCGTTGAAGAGGTTGATATATGTATATTATGTAAATTTACATAATGTTAAACAAAAATTATTGTGATATCTATAGATTAACTATATTCTTTATACATGTTAAATTCAGTCAATTTTATTAAATAACAGATTTTTTAAAACTGCATTTTAATAATTTGCATAATATTTTGTATATTATTTTTAATTAATATCCTAGTTCAAACAATAAACAGGCATATGTTTTACATATATGCAAAAGTTGACCGCTTCAGTTTTTGAAAAATTATATCAGTTAACTTGAAAAACATATTTTTAATTTTACGTTACATGAAAACCGTAATGAACATTTAGCTATAAAAATTTATAAATATTTACTAAATGTAAACAAGTAAATGTTTAAAAGTATAAAGAATATGTGTAGCAGTTTTCTTTAAAAAATTCCTAAAAATAAGCTATTTTCGGTTTTAAACTAGAACACAAATACCTCTTTAACCGAATAATATCAATAATAAATTTTAATAAATTCAACTTTATTAATAAATAAAATTTTAGTAACTATAATGTAATGTTATGTAAATTCGACTTATTTTTAACTGCTTGTTACGTAAAGTTAATTAGTATTGTGAAAGTTTTGTTAGATTTTATATATTTAAAATTAAAGAAAAGAATTTAAAAATAGAACGGTTAGCATCCATCGGATACTTTGTATCAGATGTTATAAATAACATTCAAATGAAAAATAGTCTCCTATCTGTTAAGTTATGTATTATGTGTGTGTGTGTGTGTGTATTTTAACTAAACAAAATATATTTTAAAATGATTCTTCACAGATATAAAAATTCAAATAATACTCAAAATACCTTGTGTATATTACACCAATCTTAATTCTTAATTACAGTGTAAAAATAATATATTAACTAAAATAAATACAGTATAATTTTGCAATATATTATAAAATTTTGTAAAACCATAAAAAATAACATAAAATTATCAATAATATTGAACGAAAATAAATTCTATAGAAAATATTTAATGCATTTTATTATTTTACGTACTTTTGTAGGGTTAAATAACAAATTGAAAAACTAGAAAAATAAAGTTAAAAAACACTTCAAAATATTAAATTACAAATTTTTGATGTACGAGAAAAGTAATTTTCTTGTACATCAAAACATTTGTTCCATGTTGTACGTAAGATTTACAACATATCTATTAATTTAATTCCTTTTTTGTATTTTTAGAAACTTAAAATATTATCTTTTAAATAATAAAAGTTAAGACTAGACAGAAACGAAATTGAAGAGATTAATCAAAATCTCAAAAAAAAAAAAAAAAAAAAAAAAACACCAGAATCGTCTTTTCATTTATACTTTCAGAACAAAATGCATTATAAAAAATGTAAATTGCGTCATATAATTTATCGATACATTTAAATCATCAGACGAAATTTTTAAGAACAAAATTTGCAATATTTTTAACTCTTCTATAATGTTTGTTTTAGAACCGTTTTCATTAATATTTCAATCAGGAAACTTATCAGAATTTGGACAATATGAACTTTAATCCCTTTCCCGATCTTTTTTATTTATATAATGTTTCCCCGTTGAAAAGATGAGTTGAAAATCCAGATAGTTATCCACATGTATTGTGATATATGGACCATCTCAATCTTTTCAACGGGATGTATATTTTTTCTTTTTTTTCGTTTATCTGAATTGTATCCTGTAAACTTTTTAATCTTTTTTTCGACTTTTTGATATCAGTATAGGCGACTTTACTCAAAGAATTACAATTAATTAAAGATATTCTTTTTCATCTTTATTTTATTACAAAGTGTAATAAAATGAAGATAAAAGTGTTTATTTCCATATTTTTAGTGCATTAATAAGTATAAATATTGATATATAAAATAAATATTGATATATTTTTTAAATATTTTTATATAACCTAAGATATTTATTTTTAATTGCAAAAAAATATTCTTCTTTTTCTCTTGCGACTTTACATCAAACGAGATAATATATGAATATAAGACTATGGACTAGAACTAGAAGACTAAAAATTATACTTGATTTAAGTTGTGAAACTGGATCTAATATGCTCTATGATTGGTTCATGATCTTAAGATTCTACTTAAGATAATCTTAAATATAAGAACGAACTACTTTTAGCTGAACTTCAATTAATTTAATCATTGATTAAAGAATTGCCAACATAATAAAATTGTACCAACTCATGATATATGATTATATAATACAAAATAAACATTAAACCTGTTTATTTTGACTGATTTGTTGATTATAATTTACAAAAGAAAAATCAAAAACTACGTAAAATCGTATTATGTATGAAAAAATCGTTTTTATAAGATTTTTTTTTAAGTAGAATTATACATTTTATACATAAGCTGCGTTCCAAAATAAACTGTCAGTACTGAAAATAGTTTACATTACGTTTACTAAAGATTTTCAATACTGATAGGGATCAGAACGCAACCATGTATAATATTAATTTATGTAGTTGCGTTCTGATGTACACTATCAATACTGAAAAGCTATAGTAAACGTAAAGTAAACTATATTTTCAATACTGACAGTTTATTTCAGAACGCAGCTTATGTATAAAATGTATAATTCTATTTAAAAAAATAATTATATAAAAATGATTTTTTCAAAATTGATTTGACCATTATTTATCTCTCTCTTCATATTATACAATTTTTGGAATATGTTTTTCTAAAAGTACATACTCTTTAGATATTATATTTTTTATACTGGAATATCCTGTATAAACTATAATTAATTAAGATATTTTCAATTTTATAAATTTAATTTTAGAAAAGAAAACCTGGGAAAAAATGTTTCATATAAAAACGTATATAAAAAATATATAAAATATGTCCATATATATGTATATATATATTAGTTTCTTTTCTTTTGTAAAATTTCTGTTCCATATAAAAAAATAATAGTCATACTGAAAGACAGAAATTAAAAAAATAATTTTCGCATTACTTCTTTTAAAAAAGGTAAAATATGAAAAATTGTCCATATATAATCATATATGTATATTCCGAAATTTATATGATTATATGTGGACTATTTTTTTTATATACTTTAGCTTTTTTAAAAGATGCAATGCAAAAATTAATTTTTCAATTAGTTTCTATCTTTTCAGTATGACTATTATTTTTTATATCAAACAGAGAAACTTTATAAAAGAAGGAAACTAATAAACGTATATGGACATATTTATATATGTTTTTTTAATGTTTTTATATGAAGCATTTTTTCCCAGGAAATGTGTACGAAGATTTATAATGTATTACAAAGAATATTGATTTATAATACATTAATTTTTTATTATACTTCTTATAAATATTTATAACTTGAGAGATAACACTCTGTTAATTCGCCGGACATGCGCAGAAAAACGTGTTTCCGCTACACTGAATTACCAACACTGAAGGAGTCGTTAGGTCGTCACTACTCACTACCACTGACTTGACTGACTGGCCACTACGCCACTAGCGCACTAGCCCACTAGTGATCTACCAGTCGCTGCCGACTTATTGTAGAGTACGGGCGTCTTGGATCTTATCCTTTTGTGTGATACTGTTTGATCGTTCATTAACGTCAGCTACTAATATTTTCACAATGGGTCACGAAGGAGAAGTTACTCTTATTCAGAATTCTGTAAGTAGTAATAATGATAGAAGAGGAAGGAAATATACATCCGCACAAATAAAGTATATATTTTTTCGATGTGGCTTGCGTAAATGTGTGAAATCAGGTAACCTTGTGTACACACGCGTGCAACGGTCACGAACGTTTCTAGCCGGCCGCAATGTATTCGGTTTATTCTCTTGACATTCTAGAATCGAACGCGCACGGTTTATGTTTTCTTTTTTTTCTATCCAATGTGAAAAAAGATAAATCGTACATAAAAAATTCAGTAATAGGAAAAGAAACAAGCTTGTTGTCAGAAACTATAGAAGCGTAATACCAACTTAAAGTAGTGACGCACGTTGCAGTAATCTGGCAAAATAATAATGAGTAATTATACATCGATTTTTTTAATATATCGACATCTAGAACAAATTTAAATTTACAAATTAAATGGTTCTTCCAACAGCAGTGGGAAAACAATATTATTTTTTTCGTTATTTCCTGGTCGCGAGAAAAAAATGTAAATTAGTTACCAATTAATCACATGACCTATCTACTATGAGCCATCTACAGTCACAGACTGATACGACTGGCGGCACTGTGTCCCAACGTTCCCGCGTGAATCCTACTATACTTTTTTCCTAAACTTACTTCGTTCTCTAGTTTAACCGACCTTGAAAACAATCGATCAACCGCATTATGTTATTGCGTAGGTCTTTTCTGTGGTAAATAGAATTCGGATACATGAATTTCAGCGCAAAACGACTCTATTGAACGATATACCGATCGTGGAGATGGATGATTCGTTGAATATTACGTCAATTGTAAACGATTTTAATTGCGTCATCGTTTAATCGCGAGATCTTGAATCATCGAGTCAAGAGAATAGCGTGGAACGTGATTGTGTGCCACGTACTTTTTACCGAACAATTGAACATAATTACCAGCGAGATGTTATCAATATATCGAACACGACTGTCCTATGATTTACAATTCTACAGCGTATACCTAATTCATAAATATATGTATATATGTACCCAGGAAAAAATGTTTCATATAAAAATATCCCAAATAGCACAAAATATTATCATAAATATTTATAAATATTTTACAAATTTATTTTTAAAAAACATTTATTAAAGATTACATAATTATTTTTCATAAACCAATTAGAAATGATACAAAAATTATTATTAACAATATACAGAATATATTTTTTAAATGTACTGAAAAATATTTATGGTATATAAACTTAAAATATTTTTTATATTCTTTCATAATAATGGTATAAACATTTATTTTAAATATTTTCATAAATTATCATAATTTTTTTTATCCCTGACAAACTCGGACATAAAATATGTACAAAATATGTACAAATTTTTTTTTTTTATAAATATTTTATAAATATTTTGTAGGTTTGGGCATTTACGTGTGAAATAAATAATCTACATTACAATAAAATGTAAACAATGCTTTATATGTCATTTATAGTGTTGCGCGCTGCGCGTTGCGCAACACTATAATAATCATTTATGGATTATAAAAGATTAAAATTTTTATCAGAAATACTGAGAAGTTACTTTTCGTTTTTGTAAATATTCTTAAATATTATATTTTTATTTTATTAATACTGAAATTAGATATAACGATCTTATAACTAAGATTTTTTTCGATTTTGTATTTTTTAATTCATACACTGAAATCTTTCATTTAAAATATGTCAAAAAAATTTTGATTGAAAAGTAAAACATTTCATAAAAGTTATGAAATATGTCTGCAATACTTTTGAGACAGTTCTAGAGTAGCAAAATGTCCACAGTTCTTGCACTTGAAAACTTATATAAAAATTGGTGAAAGGTTGTTGATAAAAATCTGCAAATTTTTTGAAAAATTGCTAAAAAGAAATAGGTATTATTAAAATGGCTGAAACTTTTTTGAAATTACTAATTAATTCTTTGACTATAAAAATTTAAATATTATTTTTGAAGTACTTTAACTTTATTTCTCAATATATTTAAACTATTTTCAAAATAATATTTATTATATTTAGAGAATTGCAAAAACTAAGAAGGCCATTGCATTGACTATTATATGACTACTGTAGACCACATTTAAATTCTACCTACTAACTATATCAATGTTGAGGCCAAATTTTTCAAATGTTTATTTTTTATATTGCGGAAACATTAATTATTACAAAATATAAAACAATTATAAAAACTGCTACATTATTTGATACAAGATATTCTTTAGTTTACATTGATATTTTTAAAGTTATTTTTAGTTTTTGTTTAAATCTTCTGAATACTAAAGCTGAAAATCCAGATGATAAATTATCCAGATTTTACTACATAAAGAGATATTTATCAGGGTTGGAAAGTAACACGCTACTTGTTACACCGTTACCGTTACTTATTTTTGACAACAATCGTTACTTTTTTTTATCTGTAACAGTAACAGTAACGTCGTTACATTTTTATAATAACGGTAACAAATTTAATCGTTACTTTACTTTTATCGTTACTTTAGTAAAATTTTTTTCAGTAGATTGTGCGTTTTAGATAAAATGAGACACATTTAGACATTGATAGAAACATAAAGCAGAAAGACAGCAACTAATTAAAACTTGCGCTAGTAATAAGCTGTACAACAGAAAGTTTTCTACTTATTACTAGCACAAATTCTGATTGGATTCTGTCTTTTTGTTTTTATTTATTTTTGTCAAGGTTTGAATGTGTCTTAAAGTTTGATGTTTATGATGCTTTTTACTTTTTTACATATTAGATTGCACATAAGTATTAAAAAACTGTTGTTATTAGATTGATATGATATTAATATAATATTAATGATTTTGCGTGCAATTAGAAAAGTATATCTATATTAATATTGACCCTTTGCATACACACTTCGATTATTACCTATAAATAAAAATTCAGCGCTGTGTACTTTTTAAGTACCGTAATAAATGGAAAAAAAAACTCAAAAAGCAAAAACTGGAAAAACAAATTTTTTTTAATCGCGAAATATCCCATACAGCACAAAGCTCCGATTAAGCTCCCAGGGAGTTCATTTTGCTGAGCTCCCGAGGAGCTTACAAAATTCGACAAAACAAGCTCCTAGGGAGTTCGTTTTGCTGAGCTCCCGAGAAGCTTACAAAATTCGACAAAACAAGCTCCCAGGGAGTTCATTTTGCTGAGCTCCCGAGAAGCTTACAAAATTCGACAAAACAAGCTCCCAGGGAGTTCATTTTGCTGAGCTCCCGAGAAGCTTACAAAATTCGACAAAACAAGTTCCCAGGGAGTTCATTTTGCTGAACTCCCGAGAAGCTTACAAAATTCGACAAAACAAGCTCTCAGGGAGTTCATTTTGCTGAGCTCCCGAGAAGCTTACAAAATTCGACAAAACAAGTTCCCAGGGAGTTCGTTTTATTGAGTTTCCGAGAAGCTTACAAAATTCGACAAAACAAGCTGCCAGGGAGTTCATTTTGCTGAGCTCCCGGGAAGCTTACAAAATTCGACAAAACAAGCTCCCAGGCAGTTCGTTTTGCTGAGTTTTCAAGAAGTTTATAAAATTCGACAAAACAAACTCCCAGAGATTGAACATATCGGGTAAATTAATGTACTGCATGTATAGTCATATAGTCGCGAGTAGTTCGCAAGATCGCCACTAGGCGAAGGCACGGCGCTCCTTTTCGTAAGAAAATTTACTTCAAAAGGCTTATAAAAGAAAACCATCACTCACGGCTTACCTAGCAGTTAGTACTTCACTAGCTGCAAAGTGTAGTATATATTGTTTTTGTTACACGAAGAGAGTTCGTGGGCCTTTGCAACTCAGAGAGAGCAAAAGGGGGAAATTATAAAAATAAAATTTTTTACGGCAGCTCCTATGTCCGCTTTTGAGAGCTCCCTGAGAGCTTTATTTAAGCTGGCAGGGAGTTCAGAAATAATGTTTTAAGAACTCCCTGCGAGCTTCAAAATAATTCCCGTGAGGCTTCTATATAAGCTCCCTGATAGCTTCATCTAAGCTCTCAGGGAGCTCCCAAAAGTGGACATAAAAGCTCCCGGGAAGCTTATATAGAAATTTCCTAAGAATTATTTTGAAGCTCGCAGGGAGCTCTTAAAACATGATTTATAAACTCTCTGCGAGCTCAAATGAAGCTCTCAAGGAGCTCTCAAAAGCGGACATAGCAGCTCTGTGCGAATTTTTTGGAAGCTTAAATGAAGCTTATGAAAAATTTTGTGAGCTCCTCGGGAGCTCCCCGAGAGCTCCCCGTGCTGTATGAGATAATTCTTCTAAATATGAAATTTCTTAAATTTTAATACTAAAAGTATGTAAATACTTTCTATAAACATTAAAGTTTTAATACATAAACATAAATTTTAATAAAAACAATAAAGTAAAAAAAAGTAACGAATTATTACTTTTTTAGTAATAATTCGTTACTTTTTCTTTACTTTATTGTCTTTATTAAAATTTACGTTTAAAATACGAGTAATATGGTAACGAGTTACCATAATGGTTACTTTTTAAAATTAGTAACGAGTAACGGTAACGGTAACGTGCTACTTTTATGAAGTAACGTTTCCAATCCTAATATTTATTATATGACTACTGAAGTTTGAATTCTTGAATTATAAAAAAAAAAAAGACAATTTGATGTTGAATCGGTGACTCTTTCGAGTCATTTCTTATATGTCGGGTACAATTGAGAATTTGCACTAAAAAAAATTACATTTCATAATTTATATTTTCTATAATAATTTTTAAAATAATTTTTTAACATATTAAACAAGAAAATGTATAATAAAATATTGCATTATTTGAAATCGTCGAATACAGTCCGGAAATAACAAAGTTCTCTTAAATGCTTTGTAGTATAACCCAAACTATTTGATGCAAAATGAGCAAAAAATACATAAAACATATGTTTTGTACTTTTGTGTAAAAACACAATAATTAAAACATCACATAAATTGTTTTTCTATGTGGATCAAGCTAAAAATGTGAAAAAAAGTTGGTTTAAGGCGTCCATGTATGGTTTTCTAATCAATAGACACAAATTTTCTATTACTTTATTTATATACAAAAAGTATATGAATAAGTAATATATAAAAATAAATTTTAGATAAGTTAAATAAGTTCCCACATAGCGGAATATTACAGTAATATCGCAGCAAAAATTGCAATATATCAACAATATTACATATTACAGTAAAATATTACAGAAATATATTGACATATTACACGTTTATAAATAACATTAAAATATTAGGTTATATTGTAGCGTTTAAATTATAGCTATAATAAGAGCCAATTCAGCAATTCTGGATTCAGCGGGTTAAAATCATAAAAATAGACTAGTTTGGTCCGCCGGACCAAGATTAAAAAAAAATTTTTTTTTTGAGGTTAGAAAAAAATGAGCCAATGCAGCAATTCTGACATTGAATTTGGATTCAGCGGGTCAAAACCCACCAAACACCAAGTTACATGTAACGTACCTGTTAGTTGTAATTTCCCACTCAACAATGTAATTGTAATATAACACGTGTGTTATATTGCAATTATATTATTCAGTGGGAAATTACAACTAACAAGCACGTTACATGTAACTTTGTGTTTGCTGGGAATACATAAAGATAGACTATTCTGGTCCGCCGGACCAACATTATAGAAAAAAATTTTTTTTTGAGGTTAGAAAAAAAATGAGCCGATTCAGCAATTCTGACCTTGGATTCGGATTCAGCGGGTCGAAATACATAAAGATTGACTAGTTTAGTGGTCTAGTCCGCCGGACCAACCACTTTTTTTTGTATGCCTGTGTAATTGATTGTGATTGATTAATTTCTTACAGCTTAGTTTAAAGTTATTTTTAAACTCAACCTAATGTTAAAATGTTATTAATTAGTACGTTTACACGTTATATTATAAATTAACTATAAATACAAAATTTAACATAGTTTGGAAATGTGACTTTAGAAGCGAAAAAATTACACTGTAAATTTATCCATGCTATTTTTAAATAAAAAATATCTGGATGAAAAAACATTTTGACAGTTTCAACACTTGTAAAAGTGTTGCAGTAAATACTGTAAAAACTAAAGGATCTCGCACACATCTTATGGAAAAGTGTTCCCGGTCAAATTGGCTGAAAGTGAGATATAATATACTCCATGACGTGCTGATCAAATATGTCCATAGGACCAGGGTCTGAAAATCTCTACATTTTGATATACGGAGCTTTGAATGTTGGAAATATGGCATTTTTGATTATCGTGTCTCGTAGATGATTGGGTTCCTTGATGCGGTGGGCCGTACTATAGGTAACGTACATGTATATACATGTAGTGTATAGTACTGTAGTATAGTGTATAGTACATATACACTATAGTGTGTATATACATGTATATATGTATATAGTGTATATACATGTATGTTAGTACGGCCCACCGCATTAAGGAACCCAATCATCTACGAGACACGATAATAAAAAATGCCATATTTTCAACATTCAAAACTCCGTATATCAAAATGTAGAGATTTTCAGACCCTGGTCTTATGGACATATTTGATCAGCACGTCATAGAGTACATTATATCTCACTTTCAGCCAATTTGACCGGGAACACTTTTCCATAAGATGTGTGTGGGGTCCTTTTTTTTGACAATTAATGAATTAATAGTTGTAAACGAATATGACTAGATTTTAATACTATACATTCATTTTTTTTGTTGTTTATTTACTCAATGAAACAGTTCTCAAAATATTTTATAAATGTGTTAAAACTATCTAGTAAAAATATTTTTTATTTAGATGTTTTTATTTAAAAATGGTGTAGAATTTTTATAGCGTTTTCTACTGGGAAAGCTGGTGCAGCACCAACGCTGCGGTAGATTTCGATGAAAACTCCACTAGCGCAATAATATTGCAGGTTTAGTGTGGTTCAGTCGAACACATTAGACAGGTTTAAAAATTAAACAATTTCATTGTTATAAAGTTTACTAAAATAATGTAATAACATATACTTTAATGTAATACCTTAAAGCACGAACATAACATCTATTTAATTTGCACTAGCAGCTTCCACCGTATTGAAAGACGGTGGGGCAGAAGTTGCACTCGGTGCAATTTTTTTGCATCAATTTTGTCAGTAGAACATTAAACACTGAAAATATGTAAACTGATTTTTACAGTGGAACAATAAAATTGCACTTAGTACGCACCAGTGTTGCACTAGTTTTCCCAGTAGAAAACGCTATTAGTGTAAATTTTTCGTCTTTGAGGTCATATTTTTTATAAATGTTGAATGAGTATCCACAGAACACTAAGGTCCGTATTTTGAACTCACATTTATCGCTAAATGCGCCAATCAGGCAATAAGATGTCATCTTAAATTAGGCTGATTTAAAAGTACATTTAGCGATAAATGCATGAGCTCAAAATACGGACCTAAATTTCACATTATTACAAAAATACTACGTAAATATTACAGCAATACATTTGTGATATATCACCATTATATTACTGTGATCCATTTCGGCGGACATTTTAATATTGTAGTAATATTTTTGTAATATTTCTGCAATATTTATACTATATTTCACTGTAATATTGTAATGAGAGAACAATATTTTTGTGATATTACCGTAATATTCCGTGCTATGTGGGTTTTTAATATTTTTTTTTATTAAAATATTTTTTAAATACTAATTGTATAACTTGGGACCTGTAAACATTATTTTTAGATTTGACAACTTAATTTATTCGTGAAGAACAGAGTTTAAATTCGTTTTATATGTAAATTTAAAACTGCCAAACAAAGTGGCAGAATAATTCAAATTAATAAATCAAGGAACGAGATTTAAGATTTTTGAAAGAAAAAGGGTCATATTGATATCTGCAGATTAAGTACATTAAACACACATACGCGCGCGCGCACATATATACACGAATCACAAGATTTGAGATTTCACGTATTTTACGACTTTTAATTTTTTGTGTGCAATACTTCATGAAAGTTGATGCACTAAGAAATGTGGGACACCCAGCATATTTTTTTGCAGTTGCGACGCGTAAGCTATATGATGTATTAATAACCCATACAGCACGGGGAGCTCCCGGGGAGCTCTCGAGGAGCTTACAAAATTTTTCATAAGCTTCATTTAAGCTTCCAAAAAATTCGCACGGAGCTGCTATGTCCGCTTTTGAGAGCTCCTTGAGAGCTTTATTTGAGCTTGCAGGGAGTTTATAAATCATGTTTTAAGAGCTCCCTGCGAGCTTCAAAGTAATTCCCGGGAAGCTTTTATACAAGCTTCCTGAGAGCTTCATCTAAGCTTGCAAGGATTTCAGAAATTGTTTTAAGAGTTCCCTGCAAGCTTCAAAATAATTCTCGGGAAATTTCTATATAAGCTTCCCGGGAGCTCTTATGTCCGCTTTTGGGAGCTCCCTGAGAGCTTAGATGAAACTATCAGGGAGCTTATATAGAAGCTTCACGGGAATTATTTTGAAGCTCGCAGGGAGTTCTTAAAACATTATTTCTGAACTTCCTGCGAGCTTAAATAAAGCTCTCAGGGAGTTCTCAAAAGCGGACATAGGAGCTGCCGGAAAAAATTTTATTTTTATATTTTCTCAATTTTCGGAAGCTCTCTCTGAGTTGCGAAGGCCCACGAACTCTCTTCGTGTAACAAAAACAATATATATTACACTTTGCTGCTAGTGAAGTACTAACTGCTAGGTAAGCCGTGAGTCCGTGAGTGATGGTTTTTCTTTTATAAGCTTTTTGGAGTAAATTTTCTCACGAGAAAATGGAGCGCCGTGCCTTCGCCTAGTGGCGATCTTGCGAACTACTCGCGGCTATATGACTATACATGCAGTACATTAATTTACCCGATATGTTCAATCTCTGGGAGTTTGTTTCGTCAAATTTTGTAAACTTCTTGAAAACTCAGCAAAATAAACTCCCAGGGAGCTTGTTTTGTCGAATTTTGTAAGCTTCTCGGGAGCTCAGCAAAATAAACTCCCTGGGAGTTTGTTTTGTCGAATTTTGTAAGGTTCTCGGAAACTCAGCAAAATAAACTCTCTGGGAGCTTGTTTTGTCAAATTTTGTAAGCTTCTCGGAAACTCAACAAAACGAACTCCCTGGGAGCTTGTTTTGACGAATTTTGTAAACTTCTCGGGAGCTCAGCAAAGTGAACTCCCTGGGAGCTTGTTTTGTCGAATTTTGTAAGCTCCCCGGGAGCTCAGCAAAATGAACTCCCTGGGAGCTTGTTTTGACGAATTTTGTGAACTTCTCGGGAGCTCAGCAAAATGAACTCCCTGGGAGCTTGTTTTGTCGAATTTTGTAAGCTCCCCGGGAGCTCAGCAAAATGAACTCCCTGGGAGCTTGTTTTGACGAATTTTGTGAACTTCTCGGGAGCTCAGCAAAACGAACTCCCTGGAAGCTTGTTTTGTCGAATTTTGTAAGCTTTTTGGGAGCTCAGCAAAATGAACCCCCTGGGAGCTTAATTGGAGTTTTGTGCTGTATGGGAAGAGTCGAAAAAATTTCTGCGTATTTTTTTAACTTTTTAAAAGATAATTTAAGGCGATTTTTGGCGATTGTTTGGTACATGTACCAAAGTGTACTAATGTGTACCAGAGCGTTTTCGCGTGTTTGGTACTTTTTGGTTAAGGCGTGGCTAACCATTTTGGTACATTTCTGGTTGATACCAGCTATACCTTGCAACGAAGTAAGATAGTTTTTTCCAAATCTGCGGTACGAGAAAAGAGAAAAGAACCAATCCGTTTTAGCGTTCATAGTGGTACATGGTAGTGGTACATCGTACCAGGATAAGCTCCAACCTTATCAATAAGCGATTTTTGGCGATCGTTTGATACATGTACCAACCCAGCAAACACAAAGTTACATGTAACGTGCTTGTTAGTTGTAATTTCCCACTCAATAATATAATTGTAATATAACACACGTGTTATATTACAATTACATTGTTGAGTGGGAAATTATAACTAACGGGCACGTTACATGTAACTTGGTGTTTGGTGGGAAGGTTGATATTGGTAGGGGTGGAGCTTATCCTGGTACGATGTACCACTACCATGTACCACTATGAACGCTAAAACGGACTGGTTCTTTTCTCTTTTCTCGTACCGCAGATTTGGAAAAAACTACCTTACTTAGTTGTAAAGTATATATAGCTGGTATCAATCAAAAAATGTACTAAAATGGTTAGCCACGCCTTAAACAAAAAGTACCAAACACGCGAAAACGCTCTGGTACATTTTGGTACACTTTGGTACCAACCAATCGCCAAAAATCGCCTAATATCAACTTTGGTACATTACACATTTTGTAGATTACATTTGTAATATATTACACATGTAGTGGATTACACGTGTAGTCTATTACACAAGTCACTTACCACACATGTAGTATATTAGACATGTAGTGGATTACACGTGTAGTGGATTACACACTTCATGGGTTAGACGTGTATTTCGTATTACAGGGATTTCACGCACTGTAGTAATAACAGCGTGTAATAATAACTACAGATTATTGTAATTCTTTCTGTGATAACTACAGAGACTCCTGTAACAATTACATAACTGTAATATTTATTTGCTGTAGTTTCTTTCCGTAACAGAATCTTTTGCCAATTTGACGAATTTTAATTCTTCTAGCCGCCATATTAGGTCCGCCATTTTGAAATTTTGAAAAATAAAAATTTGATAAAAAGAGTAGATAAATTTTTTAAGAAAACTGTACAAGAATCATATTTTTCTCGTATTTATTACTTGTGCCACATAATTGTGAACGAAAGTCGACAAAAACCCCATGTTAATCAAATGAGAAAAAGTAGAAGGCTGGAGGCACGTGTTAATATTGAGATACAGCGAAGTAGTTTTGCGAGAATTTTTTTTTTTATTATTTGGAACCAATCTAGGGGACGTACTTAAAATTCAAAAATAATCCAAATAAGAGCCACCCCAGTATTTATATATGTTTTATTGTTGCACTGTTTTGCACTGTAGCGTTTTCTATTCCCGTCTGCATTTTCAGTTCTCGCTTACATCAGCTCAATTCTAGTCAACTAGCTTGCACTAATTAAGTTCAGCAGGAATAAAAAATAAACCTATGGGTTAAAATTAAATAATAATAAACTGCTGGCATCACATATAATATCGCATATAACATATTTGTAGTTATTAAAAAGTTTGCGATTCATATTTTTATAACTTAGTTATAAAACTTCTTGGTTTGTAATTATTTGCCCAGTAATTATTTAAAAAAAGTATATATTTCTAGTGAAAAATTGAGCAACTCTCATGAATAATTTTTATAGTCAAACCTGGCCAAAAGACACGCGTCAGGTATATATACAGCAAGACCGACTATTATCTATACAGCAAGCATCTATTATCTATACAGAGAACGGCGATAGTTCCCAAAACGAACAATCATAGAACAATTATGGATTCCCTACTTATCAACATAAAAAAAAAAATTTCGAGTCGCCAAAAATCCTTCTTGCATATGTTTTTTTTCGCTAAAAGAAACCTATTTCAAAAATTTGAACTAAATCGGACATTGTTCGCTTTCGGAACTACAGTCGAGAGAACTATTTCTTTGAATTTAATATATGTATTTGTTTGAATTATATTTGTTTCGCTGGAAAAAAATGTATTTCTTACAAAATATTATTTTATTGAATAAAAATTTGATTGTTTTTTTACATTAAATTATATTGTTTGACGAAATAATCACTATTATTTGAAATAATACTTGAAATATTTTAGTTAAATAAAAACATTATTTGATTCAAATAAGAAGATTTAATCTTATATGGGCGTAGTAACCGTGATGTAGTCGCGGATTGCCACTAGGCGACGACGCACGCGATACTTTTGTCGTAATGCAATTTAGGGCCGAAGCACAAAACATGGCGTAATGATTAAAGACAGTCGTAGTCGTAGACGTAGACAACGCACAAGCTTGTCTCACTACGACTGTCTTAATCATTACGCCATGTTTTGTGCTTCGGCCCTTACACTCCAATTAAGGGCTACATAAGCAGTCCACTCACGATGACGGAGAATGGATCACTTATGCTATCGTAGTGAGCTCTCCTCCGGGGTCTATAGTATTTTTTTTTTGCATCTTAAAGACACATCTTTACTGTTGTGGCTAAATTTTAGTTTCGGTAAAAAATTCTTTTTCTGCGTGTAGTGATAATCACGTTCATGTATTCGGTTACGAGCTTCTGTCTCCTTGGAAGAAAAATATGTGCTCAAATAGTGTTTTATCGTTTAATTGAATCAAAGAAAATTAAATTCTTTCAAAAAATTTTTATTTAAAAGAAACAATTACTTTGTTTAAAAGTTCAAACAATTGTATTTGTTAAGTTCAAACATCAGTTTGGTTGGAGTATATCAATGATCAAATTTGACTTAAAGAAAATTTATTAAATTCAAAGAAACTTTTCTCTGTGCAGTAAACAATTTTTTATATATAATATTTAATTATGTATAATTATATATAATTTTATATAATTTTGTACAATGATATCTACGTCTACATCAGCAACAAGCGTCGAAAATTGCTCAGTATTGTGGCGGAACGATTTTTTACGCTGGTACTATTTGTTTGACAAAAGCGGTATAACCCATCTCCAGCATCCCCTTAAGGGGATGCTGGAGTTGTCTGTTTTACCAACAAAAGATAGTAATTTTTGTTTAACAATATCTTTTTATTTCTTTTATAGATTTGGAAATCCTTCTCCAGAATAAAAGAATACACATTGCTATCAGTCTGTGGAGTGGAATTTTTTCCAAAAACGAGAAAAAATTGTTAATTTGCTGTCACATCATAACAATTGCTTAATATAAAAGATCTACAGTTTGTACCTACGAAATTCGTATTCACAGACTAGTAGACGACAAGAACAAACAGTGTCGAGTTTCGAAAATTGGATTTTAGTGCCTAATTGAGACGAAATTGTGAAACGAAAATTTAGGTTAATTCTTTAACGTGTTCTATAAAATCATGTCACAATTTATCATTAAAAATTATAAAACGTTTTATTGTACATAACACGTTACATAACACGTTCGTATCAATGTTATTACGGAACGATGCGTCGTAGTTGACTCAGAAATCAGACAACATTATAACATCCTGAATGATAGATCTATTTAATAATAAAAAAAATTATTATAAAGATAATGTTTTCAAAAATAACGGTTTTTGTCTACAATTACTGCGCACAAAAAATGCACAAAATTGAAATTCATCACGTGCTAAACAAAAACAAAATAATAAATGTATAATACTATTCAATTTTTTCTTAGAATTACGATCTATATAGTTAAATATCAAATTAATCATTTGAACGCTTCAAAGATTAGTGCTAAATAGATCGCAATTTCCATCAAATTAATTATTAAGGTTATGGAAAAAGATAAATTTAACAATGAAATTAATAAGTAAATAAATTAATGCTATTTATTTTTAATGTTTTGCAAAATTTAATTGCTTTTATAAAAAATAATATAGTTGCGTCAGTTTATAACATATAAGTATATGTAGACAATAACAAGTACCCATATCAATGAGTCAAATTGGCGTAGCAGGTAGAGTACAAGGTTCGTCATCCTAAGGTCCCGGGTTCAAACCTAGCAGCGGCAAGTAAGAATAAAATAAAAAATTACATAATTTAAATTTAATTAATTAATAATTAATAAATTTATTCTAAATGTAGTATGTGCTGTTGATAAAAATAATTTCAAAAAAATGAAATTTTTATTTTATTTTATTTTTCTTTGTAACTGTTGTGTAACGGTTAGATAACATGTAATTATAACATGTTATATTGCTGAGTCGGAAATTCTAACTTACATGTAAGTTACGTGTAATTTCAGAGTAACGTAACCTGTTATATTCGGTTACATTGCTGTTACATTGCTGCTATATTACTGTGTTTACTGGATATATATATATAGAATGCGCATTTCATGAAAAAGAAATAAGTTGAAACAAAAAGATTATATATAGTAGTAAGACTATGCATGGTCATGCATTCTGTATATAATAAAATTTTATTATTAATTAATCATTCTTTTAAATAATTATATATATATATGCATATATACTACATGCTTACTTAATTATACATGCTTCCCACCAAACACCGAGTTACATGTAACGTACCTGTTGTAATTTCTTACTCAACAATGTAATTGTAATATAACACGTGTGTTATATTGCAATTATATTATTGAGTGGGAAATTACAACTAACAAGTACGTTACATGTAACTTTGTGTTTGCTGGGTTATTTCTTTTCAAATTTATATACGATCTCTTTGCACTTGTGATTGGTTCCGCCATATTAAGGGATTGCAAACTTGCACCAATAAAAACAGATACGATGCGTGGCCAGACTATGGCTGTGTTTCAAAATTGCTGTCACTGAAAATTTATAGTTTCTGTTACGTACACTATAGATTTTCAGTACTGACAGCAATTTTGAAACACTGCAGCCTATATATTCAAGGGACACTGCAAATATTGTTATGATGTGACAGCATGCAAATTAACAATTTTTTTCCGTTTCTGATAGAAACTCCACTCCAGACTGGTAGCAATGCGTATTCTTTTATTCTGGAGAAGAATTTTCAAATCAATAAAAGAAATAAAAAGATATTGCGAAACAAAATTAATACTGTCTTTTTGTCAATAAAACAAACTCTACCCACATAAAAACAGAGAGAAGATAGAATAGAGCGCGGAAGCCAGCTAAAAAAGCATCAGGCAATTAGAAAGAGACAAAAGTCAAAGTGATCTGGCTGTCCTTTCAAAATTCACAAGCTGATATTATAAAGATCTAAATAGTTATTTAGATATAGATATAGATAATAGATATAGATATAGATATAGATATAGATAGATAATACATTTAGATCTAAATAGATATTTAGATCTTGGAAAGATCTAAATTTCTGTTTATATTTGCAATCCATTAATTGTTGCTTTTTGTCAGCATTTCTTGGTAGACAATACATTAATTTGCCAGTTTTCCACGAGTGAGAACATTTTGACACAATAAGAAGGCATCTTGTGTATTTTTCTTATTCGTATGACACAACTTCACAGTCATAAATGACACATCATCCCCACCACAAAAACGCCATTTTAAGGGAACTGGCCAGACTCTATATTCAAGAGACACTATTTATTAATGTACCCGATCTGCAGATATGATCCACACGACCTTTTTTTTCGAAAATCTGAAATCTCGTTTGTTTGATAAATTTACATATAAAACTAATCTAAACTCTCTTTTTTTTAAATGGGTTAAACTGTCAAATCTGTAAAATGACATTTACAAAACTCAAATCATATTGGTATTTAAAAAATACTTTAATTTAAAAGAAGCTTATTAAAAACTTACTTAATTTCTTAAATAAATCTTAAAAATGCTCAATTTTTCAATTATTTATTTATGTACCTTTGAATAAAATAATAATTTAGAAAATTCGTGTCTATTGACTAGAGAATGAACCTCCTAAATATTTATTTGGGCCCACTTACTCCTTTTTTTTACTAAAAATGCGTTATTTTCGCTGCATAAGTCATTATAAGCCAAAATCTGTTTTTCATAGGTTGATATCAGTCGAAATTTGGGTATTTGCATTAACACTTTTTAAATTAAATAGGAAAAAAATAAATTTAAGAAGTCTTTTATTATAACTTTTTTACTGATATAAGGTAGCTTTCCAGCAAGAGACACAAATCGACAGCAGTAATTCTGTCCTTATCTCTCACTGAATATTAAACAAAGACAAAAATACTACTGTGTCAATTTGTGTCACTTGCTGGAAAGCTCTCATAATTTGTTGCTTTGCATTACCGAGCTCATTATATTGTGTTTATTTTTTACTGATATTATAAGCCAGAACATTTTTAAGAAAAAAATACTAATATTTCAAAATTGATTACCAAATTACAAAAAAGTCTCTTAAATTATTGGTTCAAAACCTTTTTTCTTGATTTTTATGTAAAGTTCTTTTTTACAATACTTATTTGAAAATTTGATGAGGGAACAACTTTATAAATTAAATTAAATTTTATATATATCGATAAAACTAATAAATATTCGTGCAAATAATATATTTGACTTTACTTAATTATTTGTAAAAGTTGTTTTCCTAAAATTGCAGTAAAATATATATAGTCACCAAAATTCACTACAGTACCAAAAATATGTAGTATACTAACGCGTAAACTATAGATTTTCAGTACTGATAGTGAATTTGAAACACAGCCAAAGTGTAATGTATATATATATCACAAAAATTATAAGCCTAATCAAAGTTTGTAGTAAAAGAGTGATAAAATAAAAATAAAAGTAATGACATTGCGTGAAGTACAAAAATATATTTATCTTTATTAAATTATGTATGTCAATCGTACATACATGTCACATAATAGACTTTTGCTGCTGCAGTATGCTGCATATGAAAAGGCATCTTTATACATCAAACGTACTGTTTTGTTCTTTGCAGTTGATTGTAGGACCAAATACGAAATAGATTTATTCATCTTTTTCTAATTATTAATAAAAAACTGTAATCATATTTACGATTGTATCACGATTATAATTTTTTATTATTTTAATTAGAAAAAGAAGAATAAATCTAACAGTTGTGCTCGAACCGTCCACGAATAACATCTTCTTATTTTTGACTATATTGTATTTTATTTCGTGACTTGATTTTATATATTTTCACACACTGACAACGTGTAATTACTACTAAGGCACTAACTCATTCTACTTGATAAGGGTCCAAAACAAGGACCGAAACGTCGTAGTTTCTGCAATAAAAATTTGCCAGTTTGGTCGACTACATATATTCAAATCATCTCTATTTATTAATTTACTACTGGTGACGACAAATTTCTAACAAAGTACTATAAATCTAAGAATTCTGCAGTTGTTAAATTTCGATAACTTTTAGCCAGTATTATACGGCTAAACATCCTTAAGTGGATGACGATAGCTTATCTTCAATGATTATTCTTTTTTTAATTCTCAGTCTTAGATTTGACTCTATAATATCTATCTCACATTAAATCATGCATATTCTTTCAATAAAATTCATGTTTATATTAATTCGTTGGTATATAATAGGTATTATATTTATCCTACATTTCATAAAAAAGAATTAATCATTTTTTATTTTTATAGGATGACTTGAAGAGCAAACTTCAAGACGCAGGCGATAAGTTGGTTGTTATCGATTTTTTTGCCGTATGGTGTGGGCCGTGTAAGATGATTGGGCCAATGGTTGAAGAATTGTCAAAGGTTTTCTACTACATTAATTGTACTACATTAATTTTTTATTAGAGATTCTTCAGCTTAAAAATATTTAGAGGTGTCACGTATCTTTTCACTCATATATGTATCTTTTAATAAAGCTTTTGGCATTATTATCTTTAAAATAGTAACTAATAAACAAAATTTAAGCAATAAAAACAAATTGTTTTATTTAAAAAAGTATATATATATATATATATATATATATATATATACTATGTAATGAGATAAATATCTGTAACTTAAGAGAATAAATATAATTAATAAAACAAATTATTAATATAAAAATTGAAAAAAAATGTTTACGATTTAAATGTATTAATAAGCGACATTTCTACGGGTGTCATTTAGAGAATTACATAACACGTGAATATTTTGCACACACGCACACGCGCACACACACACACACACACACACACACACACACAAAATGAACAGTAAAATATTTTTAATTCCAAAATGTTCTTTATATAAACTTTGTCTTTTTTTTATGAATAATTTTTCAGAATTCTTCAAAATATTGTTTTCAATTAAATTAAACCTTTTATAATTTTATTTTTTTGATTATTTTGTTATTTAAAGAAAATTATATTGCCTAATTATGTAGTCTAAAAATTTGAAATATCCAGAATTGATAGTAATTAATTAAAAAGTTAAAAGTTATAAATAATAAAGTTAAAGTTAATTTTTATTTTAATTTACCTTAATTTTAAATAATTAGTTATTTTTGAAACCTAAACCTAAACATTAATTTATTAACATTTTTTTTTAAGTAAAAAATGTGTATCAAAAAAATTATAAAAGAAAAACATTATTTATATAAAAACAATATTTTTTAATTTTATCTAAACTTAATTTGCAAATAAAATATTAAATATATTTGATGATCTATATTATAATTGTACTGATAATCAAACTTAACCCTTTCACCTAGAGTTCATTAAACCCCCCAAAAAGTTTAGCGTTCTGTGTCCCAGTCATTATTTGAAAATTAGATGAATTTTTGTTCTTAAAATCAACTTTTCACACTCACTACTAGACTAGACAGTATTTTAGAACGATATTTCAAGTTTATTAAAACTTTTTTTTTTTCAAAATAATGTAAACTTAATATGGGAAGGACGTGAGTTTTTCCATACCTGGTGTGATCAGCACAAAACCTTTCAAAGGTATATTCAGGAAGGGTTAAATAAAAATATATGGGTTTTTAATTTAATATAAATAATGCTTCTCAAAATTAACTTCACCTTAACTTAATTTAATCTTAACGTAACTTTAACTGAGTTTTTTTGTTCACGTAACTTAATTAATTTTATAATTTATTAACTTTTACTTAATTTAATTAAATTAATAATATATATTAATTTGAGTTAATATATATTTTTAATTAAAATAAATGTAATTAAAAAATATATATTAACTCACCGAATCCTGCATATCAAACCTTTTTTAAAAACTTGATCGAGTTCTTAATATATTATATGAAGACTAGAGAACTTCTTTAAATTAATTTTTTAGCGCATTTATTGAATTTGAAAATATGAATATCTTTGTACAGGAAATGCAGGACGTTGTTTTCCTTAAGGTCGATGTGGACGAATGTGAAGATGTAGCTGCTGAGTACGAGATTTCCAGTATGCCTACGTTTATTTTTATAAAGGAAGGCAAAGTGGTATATATTTTAAATTCAAATAAAACATTTATCTAAATACATCCTTGGCCAAAAAGTAGAATGCCTTATATTTTTTAAAATATTTTAACTACAAAAATTTTAATAGAAATTAATATGTGAACTATCTTTGGTTTCAAGAATCTTTTGAACTTGTGATATCGATAACCAATAAAAGACATTACAAATAAAACAATTCCAAATAAATAAAATATATAGATGCCTTTTGGCCAAGACTGTATTTAGAATTCTCGTATTAATATTATGAGATTTTCATATTTATTATGAGAAAAATGACATAATAATCAAATAAAATCTTCTATGCTTTTAGTTGGAGAGCTTTTCCGGCGCTAACATTGAAAAACTTAAAGCTACGATTCAAAAGCATAAATAAAATGTCACAAATGTTTAATCGTATTACATACTTAAAAACTGTAAAAGTGACATATTGTATTAGCTATAATTACTCTATCTTATACAAATAATATAGAATGGCTATATATTTAAATAAAAAATAATTTGCGATATTTACATTATACACACATTGAAAAAGATTGAAGCAGTTATTTTTTAATAATGGAAACATTATTTCTATGGATTTTGTTTTACAAAAATGTATACCTGAATTTACAAATATAGAAGAAATGATTATAAATCAAAATAAAAATATTGGTATTGTAAAATTTTATTGTTTTTACATATTATACAATGATGGTAAAAGAGAAAATGCCCCAGTTCCAGATTTGCATGGTTGTCCTATCATCAGTCTGCTCGAAGGTGATAATATATCATCTTTTTTTCCTATAAATGATAAGAGAAAAATAATATAGAAACACAAATCACACGCATCGTCGCGCACGCGCAAATGTGTACGCACACATGTCTATAATTTTAGAAGAGAAATATGTTTTTCGATAAATTTTTATTACATTTCTTTTCAAGACAGCAATGTTATTTGCACTTTCATTAATAAAAATATGACTTTTTTTACAGAACTTATTTCTTTTAACTTATACAATATTGTGTATACAAAATATTAAAGTAGTCTAAAACTTAATCTTTCTCAAATTGATTTTTCAAGACTGAATATTATAATCTCCAATTGATATTTATACATGCTCCATAATTGTCTTGGCAAAGATATTTTCGATGGTTTGTCATTGTCTTATTAAACTTACAATTGGTACACGCTCTAAGAATCCCAATTCTTATTCATAATAAAACGTTTGATCTTAATAAAACTGTTGAATAAGAAACATGTACTTAAGCCAAATCGTAATTTAATATATTCAAAAAATTTAAGCTTCAAGCAAATAGCAAAGTACTGCAGTTTTAAATCTTAGCCAAAAACTAGGTTATAAAAATATGAAGAATTACAAACTTTTTAGTGAATACAAACAATATATGCGGTGTCGTGGTGTATAGATTAATATTTAATTTAAAAAATTGTAAAATACGTGAACTCGCAGATCTTCTGATCCATTTTGTGTGCATGTGTGCGTGTGTTTAATGTACCCGATCTGCACATATTCGATATGACTTTTCTTTTCCGAAAATCTTAAATCTGATTCCTTGATTTATTAATTTGAATTATTTTGCTACTTTAATAAAAAAGGATGTTAAAAAAGGTCGATTTTCCGACTACAAAAAGAACCTAAAATTTGAGTTCCATGATATCTATGAGTTGTATAAGAAGTGGAAATGACAGTCTTTTTTTCTGGAAACCTGTGGAAAGTGTCAAAAATCTGTCAAATTGATTGAAAATTGCGTCTATCCGGAGAAAAGTCGAAGTCTATGGCATGGAAGATTTTTCACGCCAGCTTCTGGTTAAATACTTATCCAATAGTTTTTGAGATCGCTAATAATGTTTCAATATCGGGATCCCAAAATTAAAAATGACAGATTCAATATGGCGTTGCAGAATATCAAATATCGTCACGAATACAACACTCAGCCGAACCCAGAGACACGAACGAGGACGTGGTGGTTATCTCCATTTTTTTTAAATTTTTCATTTTATTTTTTTTGTTTATAATAATTAATGTTCTTATAATAATTATAAAAACAAAAAAAATATAAAAAACAAAATAAAAATTTTTTTTACAAAAAAGTTAAAAAAATTGAGACAACCACTACATCCTCGTTCGTGTCTCTGGGTTCGGCTGAGCGTGGTATTCGTGACGATATTTGATATTCTGCCACGTCATATTGAATCTACCATTTTGAATTTCGGGATCTTGCATAGACTAACGTAGACGGAGCATTACCTATCACTTAGGACGAGAGGGGGCTGATATTCGGGGTGAAGAGGTACTCCATGAACTTCGGTTGAATTCGGGTACGCTCGATAATATGACTGCAAGAGGGAGAGAGAGAGCGAGCGAGAGAGAATATAACTGCAAGAGGGAGGGAGGGGGAGAGAGAGAGAGAGAGAGAGAGAGAGAGAGAGAGAGAGAGAGAGAGAGAGAGAGAGAGAGCGAGTGAGCGACGGACGATATAATGCCGAACATAGTCGAATCGCGACGGAACTGACCGAAGTTCATGGACTATCCCCTTACCGCAAAAATCAGCTACCCTCTCAAAAGGCTCCGTCTACGTTAGTCTATATGGGATCTTGATATTGAAACATTATTAGCGATCTCAAAAACTATTAGATAAGTATTTAACTGTCATTTTCACTTCTTATATGGCTCATAGATATGGAACTCAAATTTTAGGTTCCTTTTGTAGTCGGAAAATCGACCTTTTTTAACACCCTCTTTACATATAAACCTAATCTGAACTCTTTTCTTCAAGAACAGATTAAGTTGTCAAATCTAAATGTTTACAGAACTCAAGTAATATTAGTATCAAAAATATATATATTTATTCATATACTTTGTATATAAATAATAGTTTAGTTCATTTTTACTATATAGAGAATCATGCATAAACCTCCCCTTAAAGGGATAAACGCGTGGTAATATATAAATTAAAAATTTAATGTTTAAAATTAAAAGTAATAAACTCAGTCCTATATAATGCATTATATTGATTATATAATACATAATATTTATCTTCTTTTTGTTTAATCATTTATATTGTTCACTGAAGATGTCTAACTTATAGGTTAAAACATATAACTTTGTTTTTAAATTGATAGTTTTATTTATAATTACACGAAGATGTAGTATAGTTTAGCCCATAACATATTGTATTGGACATTAATTTTATTTTCAATTATAATAATCTAATTGTTTTGTTATTTGGGATAGTTTGATTTTTAAAAAATTACGACATTCTAGTTTAATATAAATAGTACTTTTCAAATTTAACTTTTAATTTAACTTAATTTCACGCAATTTTTAACTAAGTTTTTCGTTCACGCAACTTTTAACGTAATTAAATTTATTTTATAAGCTAATCCCCTAGTGAAAATGGGAAATTGGAGCGTAAGTCGAATATAAAGGGAGAGTAATAGAAGCATTAAAAAACCTTCCATGAAGCGTAAATTGAAATAATGAAATGTAAAAGAAGTATTAACGCTTCTTTTACATTTCATTGTTTCAATTTACGCTTCGTAGAAGGTTTGTTAATGCTTCTATTACTCTCCCTTTACATTCGATTTACGCTCTTACTCTCCCTTTACATTCAACTTACTCTGATTTTACATTTTCACCAGGGCCATTTTAACTTAATTTAGTTTTAAAAAAATATATGATAATTTATTATTTACATAACAGCTCACCTTGTAACGTCGCCGTTTTCAAGAAACCTAGCGAACTTTCGAAACTTATTTGCTGCAATGGAGAGGCAGAATTCTCCATTCCTTTTCGACTGAGTGGTTTAAACGTACCATCGAAGGTCATATAATCTGCGATTAAGGATAGATGTCTACAATCAATGGTGATGCCGTACATCTTAAAAACGTCTCTGACTTCTCTCATAATAACTCTATTTGCGGCTTCAATTCCGTACGTTTGAGAAATATTGTAAATATCATTAGAATATAATCTGTTTAAATCAAGAATATTAACATATTTAAACATTTCCTGTAATAAAAAATAAAAAATAAGTAAAAAGTAGAAAGAAATGTTTTACAACTATGATTTCATTTAGTTCAGTATTTATTTACCATTATATTTAAACCATCTGTTTTGAGAATTGTTTCATTTCTACTGTTTTGAAATGTAAAGGCTTTCTTGATGCATGGTGTTTCCCATACAACAGATTTGCCAGCAGCATTCTTGATTATTGTCGGTAAATCCAATCCAATCGTTTTGAGTGGTAACTGAAAAAAAAAAAAATGTTCACTTACCTATGATTCAGAATCAATATGTCTATTGATTCTGAAATATAATGATAGTAACTATAATTCATTACTTATACTATAGATTTTCAATGCTGTGTTTACCTATACGTTCTGAGATTCGCAAATCAAAATATTGTAGTAATAACTATAGCAAGAAAGATCACGAAAAATTAAGTATTAATATATTATTTGTATTAAAAATTATTTGTACATTTTTATTTCTAATAATTTTTAAGATATAAAAGTTTAAATTTGGTCAATCATAAACTATATTTAGACAGTCGCATGTCCGTGAGTTGAGCGTGCAATGATATTAGCGACTGTATGACAAGTAATCAAAATGTAATCATAGTCTGATTGAGTGTGTGTGTGTGTGTGCGTGCGTGTGCGCGCGTGCGCGTATAAAAATTAAAGATATTTGTAAATTTTTAATTTCAAGCATTTTTTAAAATATATGATAATATATATTTTCATTTAATATATTTTTTAAATATATTAACCCAATTAGATTTGGTTACATTTTGAACACATGTCATACAGTCGCCAATATTATTGCACGCTCAACTCACGGACATGCGACCGTTTAAACATAGTTTTACACACACACACACATACACGCACACACAAAAAAAATATATATACACTCAGTCGAAAAAAAAGCGGTACACCTAAAATTTGTCAAAAAATCACTAAACTTCCAATGACGATAACTACGCGAGTAATAAAGATAGAAAGGTTTCTAAAAAAAGAAATTAAAGCTTCAAATGTCTACTTTAAGAATTGATTTAGTAAAAATTTGCATAATAATTTTTTTCAAAATGGCGTATGAAGCTTCGTTCGCATAACTACTCAAATTTGCTTGTGTTAATGTGAGTCTGGAGTAGTAAAATTTCGTGGGAAGTCAGCTATGCAACACACATGCACATGTACGTCGAACGCTCACAATCCGAGGACGATTTAGAGTTTTAAAATAAAGACTAACCATAGTTGTTAGCGAAACCCGGAATTTTTATTCTTGCAATAGTTAAAATTGGGCATTGTTAAAAATTCAAAATTGAATATCTCAGCACCTAATACAGCTAGCAAAGTTTTCCAAGAAGCATTTTCAAGATTCGGATTGCCACTTAAAAAAATTTTATATCACAGTTATGTGTGATACGTTTTTTCAAAATGGCGTATGACAAAGCAAAAACACGCGAAATTGAAAAATATTGGTTCGATTTTGCGACGATCCATGGCATGAGGCAAGTATCGCAACTTAATGGGATAAAAAGCATGCGATAGTACAGACTTTTCCCTTCAAAATGCTTTTTACTCGTCTCGATACGATGATTTTTCGCTGAGATATGCGCATTTGAATAAAAAGGCAGTTTTTTTACTTTAAATGCGCATATCTCAGCGAAAAATCATCATGTCGAGACGAGTAAAAAAGCATTTTGAAGGGAAAACTGTACTATCGCATGCTTTTTATCCCATTAAGTTGCGATACTTGCCTCACGCCATGGATCGTCGCAAACTCGGACCAATATTTTTCAATTTCGCATGCTCTCGCTTTGTCATACGCCATTTTGAAAAAAATTATTACGCAAAATTTTACTAAATCAATTCTTAAAGTAGACATTTGAAGCTTTAATTTCTTTTTTTAGAAACCTTTCTATCTTTATTACTCGCGTAGTTATCGTCATTGGAAGTTTAGTGATTTTTTGACAAATTTTAGGTGTACCGCTTTTTTTTCGAGTGAGTGTATATATACACATACACAATAATATTTTAACTTATGAATTTCAGAATCATATAGAGATTACGATCCTTTTAATCTTTAAATAATATTTCTAATGAAATTTAGTTTTTTTAATTGTATCTATTATTAGAGTTAAAGCTACAATGTTTGGTATTGTCTTTTGAATTAAGTTTTTGAATATAAATTGTGTTATCATAGTAAAGAATTATTTTTTATTCAAATCAGGTTTTTCAAAATTTTAAATAATTATTGCTTAATTTATTAATGCTCTTCAATAAAATAACATATTGTTTTATTTATATTTGTAAGATATCAAATAATATCAACACTTATTATAACAAATTTTTGTGTTGTGTATTTAAAAAATATGTAGTATTAAATTTTTTAAGAATTAAAAATAAAGATAATATTAAAACTACATTTGAATTATATATATTTTTTTCTTCGTAAAATAATAGAAAGATAGCGAACAAAGGGTCTTACTACAAATACTTACCCAAAAGGTAAATTTGCACCATAACAATTTACCCTCGTCATAATCATAATCCGTAGCATAAGCATACATACTTAAGACCCAGTCCTTTTTGTTATCAAGTTTGTTACTTTTTCTATTATTCAACTTCTTAGTATCGTCATCGTCGTCATCGTCCTCATTTTTAAAAATTTTATCTACATTATTATCATCGTCCGCTTCTTCCTCATCATTTACAATATTCTCTGCAATTTCTTCCTCTTCAGGATCTTCATATTCCTGATTCTCTCGATGACGCAGCAATGATTTTATCATCGTTGCGTCAGCGTCTTCCGCGGCCTGTTCTTCATCAGACGACTCGTGCATCTCTCCTAAGTCCATCCGCGTTCTATTTCCAGTGCTCTCTGGCACCATCTCGTCAGGATCAATCTGATCTATTGCCGCGTCCTCATCCGCATTCGTCCGTCTTTTTTCCCCTTCAAAATGCAATAGAACTTTCGATACCTTGGCGAACTTCTTAATCTCCCTAAATATATTTTTGAAAAAAATTTCCTCAGTGCATTTAATCACGTCCCGCGGACGAACGGAAAATTCTTCCTTGTAATATTTGTGAGAAAGAAATTCGATTGTCATAGTATGCATCAATCTTCTCCGCGGATTCTCTTCCATTCTTCTGTTTATCGTGATGTCCTTCAACACGTCGCTTAAAACGCATTTTTTCAATTTTAATCTCAACCTTTTTGCTTGCTTCTCGAGATTTGGTAAATTACTTTGGAAGGGAATCTCCATACTCGGAGTTTTTATGTTTCTCGACGCCATCATCAGGATTTCACGTAATCTTGGAATACCCAAGGTTACGTTCATCTCTCCACGTCCCGCGAAATGGAAAGTATTCAAGGTCATTTGAGTGGATGGTTCACCTATGGATTGCGCGGCTAATAGACCGACTGGCTCACCAGGTGGACAAATTGTCTTCATAACTTTTATAGATAATAGATCTCTGAAGATAGATTTCTTAATTTTCGACGAGCGCGAGAGATAGTCATTTATTAAGCCTTCAATCCGTTCGGACAATACACCGAATTCTATGTCTTGTCTGTACTTAGACATTACTGGATCAGGACATTTGGTACATTGCACGCGATATGATTCCTTTATTTCTTTTTTTGATTTTATCCACTTCTTCATGAGCGATAACGCGGCTTTACTTCTCCCACTATGGCTATCAATACTTTTTCGTTTCGCATTATTACTCTGTTCAGAATTTTCTATGGAAAATTTACTGAACTCGCTGATTCTCCTCTTTCGCAAGGAGGAACCATTTTTGCTTTCCCATTTCTTAATCTTTTTCGTCATTTTCGTAATCTCTCCATTATCTGTTTTCAGGCACTCTAATAACTTCGTGTCTATAATAGCGTCTTTATTATCAACTAGAAATTCAATTTGTTCCTTTTTCAGAAAACGCGAACCAGATATATCGAGGCCGTCCTCTCCATAATAAAACTGAATAAGACTGCCGTCGTAGTCTCTGACTGTCGCGTCGTAATTGACACTTAAACCTTCCAGGTGTTTCACCAGACACCTCTGCAGGTAACCGGACCTGCTGGTTTTCACAGCGGTGTCAATGAGACCCTCGCGTCCTGCCATACAATGGAAAAAGCACTCTTGGGGTCTGATGCCGGTCATAAATCTACCGTCAATGAAACCACCGGCTCTAGGTGTCGGATCATAAGCCGGAAAACTCGAAAGACTCTTTCCGCTGATCATCAGCGGCGGTCTTTTGCCTTCCAATTCGCTCTGACCGAGCAAACATGATATCTGCATGGTGTTCACTGTAGAACCCTTCGCGCCAGATTGCACCATGAGTTGCAAATTGTTGTCCGGGAATTTCTTGAGAAGACCTGTTGATAGACAGACTTTGTTAATGTCGTTGGTATATACGTCCAAGGTGCTCTTATATTTGTGATCAATTTGTGCGCGAAATTTCGAGTTACTCCAGTAAGATTCCTCTATCTTAGCACGAACTTCCTCCATAGACGCGTTATCGGGTACTTTTACTATGGATCTTTGTACAGCTTCCCCAACTTTTCTACAGTTTGAAATGATCTCTTTGCGTTTCTCGTCAATCTTACGAGTTATCAGAATGTCTTCGACGCCGAGAGTGAATCCGTCACACTGTAGAAACATCTGGAACAGCCTGCCGAACGCGCTAAGCATCCTACTCGCACATACTCCTCCATACAACTCGTAAATACAATGAATGAGACCATAAGGTGTCGCACCATAGTGCATTTTGTCGAGTACTCCGCACAGTAATTCTCCATGTCGAATTATAACTTCAGCCTCCGACATGGTTATTGGATTTTTAAATTCCATTCCGCATTTCCAACGTCGCGGTTCCTCTGTTTGCCATTCCTTTGCGCCAATCTTCGTGTTGGAGATTAAGTTAATTCGCGCTTTATTTGAGGGAATGATATTTATTATGACTGTCGAGAGGACTTGTTTACCCGACCACAGCATCTTCGGTTTAACGATAGCCGGCGGTAGAAGAATTATATTATCTTGCATCAATGCGATGTAAACCAATTGCGCGTAGTGCGTCTTCGAAAAGAATCTACCTCTAGTTGTCAATCGCACCCCAGATACCATGTAATCCTGTATAAGGCCGCTCAATGGAGTTCCGTCTTTTGGCACGAGATACTGATTGGATACATTGGCTATGTTGTAACTTTCACTTCTGGCTAGCTCGTTTTGCGGAAAGTGAGCGTTGAGCTCGTCACCATCGAAGTCCGCGTTGTATGCTTTACAGTTCGCATAATGAAGATGCAGTGTCTTCTCGCCCTTTAGAACGCGTGCCTTGTGAGCCATTATACTCGGCTTGTGCAACGTCGGTTGTCTGTTTATCAGCAGCACATCGCCATTTTGGAGATGCCGATGAACCACTTTGACACCGATGAAAGATTCGTTGGTTCTGTCGCTTGTCATCAAAAGGCGTTTCGCAATGGCTTCTCTCTGCGTTGAATCGCGACTATTGATAGCTTGTATCGAACCGTCCTCGTTCTCTACCATAACCGCACCAGGATGAACGTCGGGACCGTTTAAGACTAATCGTCTCAATTCGACAACGTTCCACGGTGTTATGGCCGTGGGATATGTCAGTTTACGAGCAAAAGCTTCTGGAATGCCGATCTCGTCGATATTCAGGTCGGGATCGGGAGTGATCACCGAGCGCGCGGCAAAATTCACTCTCTTACCCATCATATGCATCCTAATGATACCCTCCTTCTTCTCGAGAATCTGTTTCAGGCCCTGACCATTGATGGACTCGGGAGTCTTATTCATGTCGCGATCCATCAGGTGATTCACGTTGCTCTGCAGCGCCTGCCAGGCATTGTGCAACTTCTCGACCGGCGTGATTCCCTTTATTTGTTCGAACACGAGTCGACCTTCCTGAGGCAAATGATCGGTGCCTCCATCCTGGATCGTTTGTATGATATTTTTCAAGACCAAGCAATCCTGTATGATACTCTTGTAGATATGAGTCTGAGGATGTTCGACTATTTGACTATTGAGAATATTCACCGGCCGCACAATCGGCGGTAGCACAGGTATCACTTCGAAAAAGAACACGTCAGTGGGATACTCAATGTCTATCAGTTCTAAGCAAGGCACTATTATTTCGAGGAAATCTCTTTCATTTTCCCACAATCGTCGTAGATATTCTTTAGACTGATCTGGCATGATCATCACTGTTCCCAATTTGTGTGTTACCTCGTGCGCCTCTTTGGAGAATCCAACTCCTTTGTTGCTTATCATTATCTTATTCTGCAGTGTCAAAATCTTCGGTAGACTGTCGTGACAATTCACGCATATTCCACCTTTGTTGTTTCTCACATATTGTTTGAGTACACTTTCGACATACACATGCCATTGCATAATGATGTTTTTTATATTGACTCGATTCTCGTGATCCTGAGGCTCGGTTTGACTGTATCTGGTTCTGTTGAAGAAGTTCTGCATATAGGTATTAATTACATCGCGAATGCACTCCGTTCGTTCTTCTTCTTTTTGACTTGACGATATTATGGTCGTTACTTCTTGATCCAGATTATCAAGATCACTGAGTTGTCCTTGATAAAGTAACTTTAATTTTGCAGATAGTAATTGTTTGATGTACGACGGTACTTGTAATGTAAAGCAACTTAGACATGACAGTTTGAGTAGCATGGACAGTGGTTTGTGGAATAATGGATTAACAACGGGTACTGGCAATTCTATATGACCAAAGTGACCTGGACATTTGGAACCGTTATATCCACATGTGTTGCATACCTCCGAACTGCTTCTCGTTGTACCTGATAAATCAAATAAATGTAATGTAATAAATTAAATTATTAAAACTAAATTATAGTATAATAAGTTATATTACATTTACATTTTTTATATGTAATACAAACTTTTGTAACTACACTTCTCGCAAAAATTAAAGGAACAAAAAAATTTTCTAAATTTTTTGCCAATTTTCAACAGGCTGTATTTTAGTGAAAAATGGTCGTACAGGAAATAAAAAAACATAGCTTTTGAAGCTTGAAGACTCTAGTTTTAGAATTTTTTGGTTAAAAATTTTTCTGAGCACCGGTAGCCATGCAATTCTTGGATAAAGCACGAAGAAAAAATTTTCAAAATTTTTTACATTTTTTTTTTCGCTCTACGGGCATGAAAAAAATTTTTCGAGCTAAACCAATGCATAGGTCGCATAGCCTGTTCATTCAGCTTCAATTTGCTTTTTTCGGAAGTCAGATACGACTATTTGTCTTCGAGATATCGAATTTTGAATGCAAAAGGACCCTTTTTCACTCAACTGCCGATATCTCTGAAACTACTGGTCGCCTAGCGAGCTGACGAGCGGTTTCGTTTTCTGCAGAAAATTTCCTACAAAAATCTGTCATGGTTGATTGAAAAAAAAATTTTGTCCCACCTGAAACGGTAACGTGAAAAAAGAGCAAAAAAATGCCATTTTCCCCTTTTTTGGTAAATCGACTGTGTCTTCGACAATATTGGGGCAAAAGCTTAGGTTAGAAGAAAATTTTACAGTCTAATGTACCCCAAAGACCCCCCTAAATTTTTAGATCGATCGGTTCAGCGGTTTCCCCGGACCGATTGATTGAAATTTTGAAAAAATTAAGGGAACAAGACTTTGTTCCTTAAATTTGACCTAATCTTTTTAAAATTCAATAATTTCATTTTTTTTACTTTTTACTCAATTTTGAGTTTTTTTTTCAAAAATTTTTATTCAAAAACATTACATTGTTGAGGCATCCTGCAATGAGTCCTGACCTGAATCCGATAGAGCACGTCTGGGACATATTGGGCCGCCGATTGCGTCAAAATTAGCCGAATCTGAATAATTTGGCAGCATTAGAGAACGCTTTGATAAGAATTTGGCGTCAGATCCCTCAACAGATGATCCGAAATTGCATTTCGAATATGCGACAAAGATTGCAAGCTGTGATTAGGAGTAGAGGCGGGAACACTCGATACTGAACACGAGACACACACACTTTACACACACACACACACTTTACACACACACACACACACACACACACACACACACACACACACACACACACACACACACACACACACACACACACACACACACACACACACACACACACACACACACACACACACACACACACACACACACACACACACACACACACACACACACACACACACACACACACACACACACACACACACACACACACACACACACACACACACACACACACACACACACACACACACACACACACACACACACACACACACACACACACACACACACACACACACACACACACACACACACACACACACACACACACACACACACACACACACACACACACACACACACACACACACACACACACACACACACACACACACACACACACACACACACACACACACACACACTTTAAAAATGAGTTTGGAGTCGCAAAATACTGTGGAGCTGACGAACCACGGGGTCTCATTTTTTTCGAAGAATCATTAACACACGTGCGTAAGCACAAAAGAAGCGTAAATCCGACCGTGCAACCTCCACGTGGTATGCTTTGGATAACGCTAATGCCGGCGGTAAATCAATCATCAATCAAAATTTTCGTCAGAAAGTTTGATTTTCTTAAAAACGAAAAAAAAAAATTTTTTTTCAAATTTTTTTTTTAATTTTCAAAAAAAAATTTTTTGGAAATTTTTGAAATTTTTGCAAAAATTTTTTTGGATTTTTTTTTGTTACTCAATCTTCAAAAAACTCAAAATTGAGTAAAAAGTAAAAAAAAATGAAATTATTGAATTTTAAAAAGATTAGGTCAAATTTAAGGAACAAAGTCTTGTTCCCTTAATTTTTTCAAAATTTCAATCAATCGGTCCGGGGAAACCGCTGAACCGATCGATCTAAAAATTTAGGGGGGTCTTTGGGGTACATTAGACTGTAAAATTTTCTTCTAACCTAAGCTTTTGCCCCAATATTGTCGAAGACACAGTCGATTTACCAAAAAAGGGGAAAATGGCATTTTTTTGCTCTTTTTTCACGTTACCGTTTCAGGTGGGACAAAATTTTTTTTTCAATCAACCATGACAGATTTTTGTAGGAAATTTTCTGCAGAAAACGAAACCGCTCGTCAGCTCGCTAGGCGACCAGTAGTTTCAGAGATATCGGCAGTTGAGTGAAAAAGGGTCCTTTTGCATTCAAAATTCGATATCTCGAAGACAAATAGTCGTATCTGACTTCCGAAAAAAGCAAATTGAAGCTGAATGAACAGGCTATGCGACCTATGCATTGGTTTAGCTCGAAAAATTTTTTTCATGCCCGTAGAGCGAAAAAAAAATGTAAAAAATTTTGAAAATTTTTTCTTCGTGCTTTATCCAAGAATTGCATGGCTACCGGTGCTCAGAAAAATTTTTAACCAAAAAATTCTAAAACTAGAGTCTTCAAGCTTCAAAAGCTATGTTTTTTTATTTCCTGTACGACCATTTTTCACTAAAATACAGCCTGTTGAAAATTGGCAAAAAATTTAGAAAATTTTTTTGTTCCTTTAATTTTTGCGAGAAGTGTATTTTTATGTTACATGTTTAATAATAAAATTATATATACAGGAAATTTTAGGTTTTTTCGTACTTTATTTTGTGAATATATTTTGTGAGAAATAAGACAAAAATGTTGCAATTAAATTAAATATTATAAAATAAAAATATTATATTAAATTCAAGTCCCAAAATGCTTCATTGAAAAGTTATAACAAAAATATGAAATATATAAAAAATTTTATCTTAATTTGTATTTCAAAGTATGATTTGTTTATGTCAATAGCTTGACATATAATATCAAATTTATCACCCTAAACATTAGTATGTCACTGCAGTAGTTTCATAATATTCTGTAATTTTATTAATTTTTATCGGATTTGAATAAAATTTTACTATTCATGTTCTAGACATTTAATATTTTAAGAAAACGTAAAAAACATTTTTTTCAAAAATTTCTTTAACTTATTAATAAATTCATTATTATTTTAATGTTAAACTTATACTGAAGTGGTACTTTGAAATACAAAAATGATACAGAAATATGACTATTTGGAATACTTTTATCAGTATTAACCCTTCGTCTGTAAACGGGGGTTGTTGTCCAAAAATTTCTCCTACTAGCTTAGAAATGGGAGAGAGGAGTGAATCTTGACCATGCCCTCAAAAATTGTACTAAGGTAAGGAACGAGTCCTCTAAGGGCCGCTGTCACAGTCTTACAATAGCTGTTATAGCAGGCAGCTGAAATTTTATTTGGATGAAATCGATCCCCATTTACAGACATTTATCAAAACGGTAGATAAATAAAATTTTTTTCTTATTATTTTTTAAGTTTTCAACAGTTTTTAACATTTTGTAATTATTTATAAATTTTCGTAATAAAATTTTCATAAAAAGATCTTTTTTTGTAGCGTTTGTGTTATATAAACACTATTATTTACTCCTTTTGTATTTGTTTTTCATGATTGCAAAATGATAAATATTATTTTTTTACTCCTACAACCAGTAAAATTGATTAAAAACGAAGTTTATGCTTATTACGATTAGAAAAACCACTTTTTGACGACTTCAAAAACGCTTTTTTCAGGTTGAAAAATTATGCATTTCTCTACTCGGTATTTTATGAATTCTATTTTTTTTTTCTTAAAAGCATAATTCTTTAATAACTAAACTTTTATTTCCATTTTCGATGATTCAAATCGAGTAATTTGTTGAAAAGTTATGATTTTTTGAAGATAGCACTACATTTTACGCATTTTATTTTGTTTATTTAAACACTATTTAAACAATTCCATAATTCATAAATATTACAACTGATACTCAAACTAGAATAGTATGATAAGTTATTTGAATTTTTTAGATTTTATTCAAACGTTCCATCATAACTTTTAAAGCATTAGCTGAAAATGATCCCCGTTTACAGAAAAGTGCGAAAAAAACGTTTACAGATGAAGGGTTAATATAGTGCAATGTTTAGTTACCAAGAAATAAGAAGATGCCATAATTAAAAGATCTATGCTAGGTATTAGCAATTTTCCTCTATAATATGTTTATAATAATATTTTTCTAAAAATTTATTGCTAATCTCTTTTACAATACTCTATTTTTAATAAAATTAAACGTCAATCTATTCTTTTGCATCTAATAATTGTTGTTCCCTATTATTTTATATCTCTTTGATAGACCCCCTTCAGCAATATGCAAATATGTATAGTATTGGTATATATAGCATTCTAGATAAACGATTATTAAATGCAATTACAAGTTTTTATTTTCATACTTTGTAATATATTTTAAATGTTAAAAAGTATTTTGTACTTTATATTAATATTTAGGCTGCATTCTGATACTCATTTTGATACTAAAAATCTATATTATAAAATCTGTAATACAAATGTAACGAACTATAGATTTTCAATATTGATAATAAAAACAAAATTTTATTTTTAATAACGTCAGTGTTTAAAAATGGATAAACTTTCGAAAAGGTGAAACCTCCGATCGCGCTGAAATTTTAACCAAAGCTTACCCTTGATTAGAGAAGAAAGTCCCTAAAAGGATTTTCGCCGACAAAGCTTCGTTTGCCCGTTATCACTTCCTAAAGTTGCAAACATTTTTACTGTATATCTCTGAAAGTATTGATTTTAGAGAAAAAAGTTTCAAACAAAAAATGAAGCTCATAAAAAGCTCTACAAAAAAGGTTATATACATTTTTTACGTAAACCTATTATTTTGGCTATCATGAAGAAAAAAAGCTTTTTTTCCCTCAACATTTTAAAAGCTTTCATTATGTATCTCAGAAAAAGAATAGAGATACCCTGAACAGAAATGCGCAAAATTCAAATGAATACGTATATAATAAGAATCTCGTTTCAAATGCGCACAGACCAAATATCGCACAGTGCGAAACGGACACAGTCGCAAACCTATGTGGTGCAGAGAATGCTTTGCACACACACACACACACACACACACACACGCGCGCGCGCGCGCGCGGGGGGGGTGCAAGGGGGAGGCTTCGCCCCCCCCTCCCGCACCCACCCCGTCGGTAGGGGTGCCCTGAAAAGTTGCAACCCATGTGGTAAGTTCGTGCGCATTTGTTACTGTAATCCTAACTCTAACTTAATCAATTTTAAGTCATTATTTAAGTTTATGAATATCCAATTGACCATGTTACAAACCATATATTTTTTATGAATCTTGCAAAATCTTTGCGCCGGAATCAAACCAACATCTCTAAGCCATTGAAGGGTTAAAGAACGATTTTGCAGAACAGACGCCAATGTGAAAAAATTGTACGTTTTGTCCATCTTTTAACAACAAACTAAACAGAAATTAAAAAATAATTTCAAATAAGTGTTAACCTTGTTTACTTTTTCACAAAATTAAAACATATGAAATAGTTCAACAAGTATTTCGTACGTACCTCTTGTATTTCCAAATAAAAATATCTAGCATTTGAAAGAGAACAATTGATCTTGTTTTAGACCAAAGCACGGGATAAAATGTTGCTTCGCGTAAAACGTCGCAAACCCATGTAAAACAAAACAATTATTGACCTTGTTTGAAATTTTGCTTACACGCACACACACACATACACGCGCGCGCACGCGCACGAGGTAGGGGAGGGCCTACGGCCCTCCCCCTCCTACACTCACTCCGCCAGAAGAGTGCCTACAATAGACACGCGCGCGCGTGTGTTTATACGAGTAAAATCCTGTTAATCCAAAATTAAAATTATTTTATTTCATAACAGTTATTATAACTGCCAAAATAATAGGTTTACGTAAAAAATGTATATAACCTTTTTTGTAGAGCCTTTTATGAGCTTCATTTTTTGTTTGAAACTTTTTTCTCTAAAATCAATACTTTCAGAGATATACAGTAAAAATGTTTGCAACTTTAGGAAGTGATAACGGGCAAACAAAGCTTTGTCGGTGAAAATTCTTTTAGGGACTTTCTTCTCTAATCAAGGGTAAGCTTTGGTTAAAATTTCAGCGCGATCGGAGATTTCACCTTTTCGGAAGTACACCCTTAAAAATAATAAAAATCTTTGATGAATTTTTTGCATTAACCCTTTCGGTCATATGTCCTCTGCAAAGGACAGATCATAGAAGTAATCATGGACTTTTATGAACAAAATAAATTTTTAAATCATGTAGCTTGTTAAAATAATTCGTATTTGTACATTTATACAGCTAGGAAGGATACTTCATTTTAGAGCTTTTACCAGTCCTTAATAGGAAAATAAAGTAAAATATTCTAAATACTAAAAATATTCTAAATAGGGCATACTTCACGAAGATAAGAAAAAAAATTTTTTTTGATGGCTTTCCAAAAATCATGACTGAAAGGGTTAAATTGCAATCTAAATTTCTATGGAGATAAGTACGAATAAAGACTATAAGAAATATTACTATAAGAAATATTTTGTGTGAACTTGAAAAGATATAAAATCACACAAAAAATATTAGCTATAATAAAGTAAGGTTTGTTTTTATTGTGTAATTTTGTATACCTTTTGTGTAAACTTGAAAAGATATAAAATCACACAAAAAATATTAGCTATAATAAAGTAAGGTTTGTTTTTATTGTGTTTTTACTTATCAGTTTATACTCTTTTATGTTCATTATTTATTTTTCTAATTCCAAAATGTATATATATATATATGCGCGCGCGCGCGCGCACACACACGCACGCACGCACGCACGCACACCACACACACACACACACACACACACATATACTTCATGCTTTCTTATAAACATAGTTTTTCAAAATTCTTCAAATTATTTTGTGTATATGTGTGTTTGCAATTAAATTACTTAAAAATCTCATATAAGACTTTCTCAATGCTATTTTAAAAATTAATTCAAAAATTAAAAAAATAATTATTGTCTATACATATTGTATACTAAACTTAGGCTGATATTCTGATAAGCCATTGTTACTAAAAGTAAGATAGTAAGATCTGTCTCTTTCAAGACTGTCTTAAGTACAGTTTTAAGATGTTAATATAGTCCTGTGACTGATATTCATAATTGATTCTTATTTCAAGACAAGTAATATCTTAAGATGCTAATTGCCCTGTGATTGATTAATGACATCTTAAGACAATAATTAAGACCGTCTTAAATATAAGAATCAACTGTGAGTATCAGTCCTAATTTCAAAATTTGATCAAGTTCTTATAATATGCATTAAAAGACTGTATCTCCTTAAATAAACAATAATTAAAATTACTAAAATAAAATAAAAATTATACGTAATAAAAAATATTGTTTTAAAGAAAAAAAAATTTAGTAATTGTGTATTGACAAAATCTCTTTTATAATAAATTGTAAAATAAAATATTTTTTACCTAAGGCTGGGTCATATAATCCACCCTTTAGTGGATGTCCAAGAATGTTAAAACATAATGGTGTTCTGATTTTTGTTACACTTAAATTCCTTATATCGTTTGCCGTGAAGACTGAAAATACTAAATGTTGGGAATCTTGATGTTTTGGTGTTAAACGTGGCTTATGGTACTTATTCATCTTGATATTCCTTTAGCTCTCATAAATCTATAAAAAATATTAAATAACAATTCAATAATTATTGATAAAAGATTAGAATTTATTAGTAGAAAGGATATTATGATTTGTTTTAAGAACATTAAAAATAATACATACAATAATAATTTTTTATATTAATAAGATATACGCCTATTAAACTTTTTTCAGAAAATTTCTATCTAAATAATTATACAAAAAAAACCTCCCTGGTTGATTTCTTTAATAAAAGAATTATTGTATATTTTATAATATATGACCAGAAATAAAATAAAAGTAAAATTACCAAATATACATACATATATGTACTAAATGATAATAAATATAATAATAAATCTAAACAATATAAACAATAAATTTTATTAATAAATTATCAATGATATAATTTAATAAATAATATAATAAACATAGATAATGATCCATATTCAGAACGTGCTAACAAAAATGTTAGTACATTGTTATCCAATAGAAGAATCTGTATTATAAAAAACATATTTTTCTATTGGATAACAACGCGCTAACATTTTTGTTAGCGTGTTCTGAATATGGGCCAATAAATTACTTAGATAATTTGTGAATAAATTTTGTTGCTTGCGCTATCTTACTAAGTTCATACTAGAACCTGTTATAAAATAATTAGAAATCATGTAAATATATTGATCACTAAGTACACAATATTAATATTATTATGATTTTAACAAGACTATATAATAGATATTAATATTAAAAAATAATAAATATTTAATGAATTAAATGTTTCCATGTCAAAAAAAAAATGTAATTTTTTTCGAACCTAGACTATTTATCTGTAAACATCTGTAAACTTGCGCTAAATTACATAACAAACACGAGAAAAACTTTTCTGAAGCATGGCTCTGTTTTAATCTAGAGATTTAATAATAATCATTCACTTAAACTGTCTTACTTTTTTCAATTAAAAGCTATATAGCACTATATCTTAATAATAATTTATATGATAATTTACATCAAGAAAAATTAATAAAACTAAAATGTATCAAAAAAGCCAATAAATGGATCAGGAACAATAAGTGAGCTATTTATCTTAATAAATATTTTACTCAAGAGCTATTATGTTTCTCAATATTTAAATATCTTTATATATATATATATATATATTACCCTAATAATCATTTCTGCTGTGACAAATATTAGCAACAGATTCTGGCAGTAAATGAGAAACATATCTTGTCATTGCAAACACTGTCAGCAGATATTTGGCAAATATTTAGCAACATGTGTCATCAAAATGATAGTGAATTGCAAACAAATTTTTTGAAAGTATTGATGACAGATTGACGACAAAGTTAGTGACAGATCTGCTCTGATTTTGTACCCAATTTCAAATCAAGATTTAATGACAATTTTTGTTTGCAATTTGGGTGTATTTGAGGACATAATAGGCAGTTTTGGCAGCCTGATTCCGTAAGAAATTATTAGCAGTTTGCTAATAATTTGGCAGCAAATGGTTAGCTAGGCTGTGTGGGGGGGAGGGGGAGGGGGGGGGGGAGAGAGAGAGAGAGAGAGAGAGAGAGAGAGAGAGAGAGAGAGAGAGAGAGAGACTTTTAAGATACTTGTATGTAAATAAAGTATAATTTTATATTCTTTAATTTTACACTCAGAACAGATAATAAAATTAATAACTGTCTTCATTATTTAATATCAGTTTTTATCATATAATTCACATACTAAGGACTGGTTTCACATCTCCAGTTATCTTAACCAACAGATTATTCCATCGAAATTGACCAATCACATTTGTTAATTTTGCTTAACAACAAATACAGTTGGTCAATTCCAAAGGAATAATCAATTAAGATATCAGAGATGGTGAAATTGACCCTAATTGACATAAAAAAACAGACAAATTTTGCCTTTAACCAAATGACTAATTTAACTCAAATTTTATGACTTAAATATTTCTTTTTGGTAATGCATAATAACTGTTTTGTTTCAAATCTTAAAATATAAACAAAATTTATTTTTAAGCTAAGATTAATTAAAAACAGACTTAAAAGTACAAAATATTGTTTTCTTAACTTAATCTCTAATCTGGTTAGCTTATAAAAACATTTGATCAATTTAATAACAATATTTGGTTTTTTGTTCAAATTATAGATAATATTAAATTTCATTGTGTGGCCTAATTTATATATATATATTTTTTTTATATTGCAATTAATCACAAATTGTTCTCTGCTGTAATTAAAATTATGTTAAAAGATGTTTATTTTTAATTAAAGCTGTAGAATTAATTATTTTGATATTGAGGTTATAAATGATGAGTTAAGTGAATATATAATTTGTCTTGATCTATGTCGGTCTATGTATGTATTCAAGATGATGTTGACTATTATCATCTATCTTTGAATTACTGTTAGTTATGTCAGATTGTTAATATCCTTCAAATAAATTAAATCTCGAACATTTAAATATATTCATACATAAATATATATTAAAATCCAACAAAAGCAGATAACAAGATTGTTAATAACTTAGTAAGGTTGAAAAACTTTAATCGCCAACTAATATTTTCTGCTATAATTAAAATTATCAAGTTTTTATTTTTAATTGAGAGAACATTTGCTAATATAAATTAATAAAGTATAAATTTTCAACCACAAACTATTCTCTATGGTAATTAAAATTATCTAAGAACAATTTTTATTTTATTTAAAGCAAAGAATGTTTACTGACATAAATTATAAAATATTTTCAATTAATAAATTCTCAATCACAAACTCAATTGTTATAATTTTTAAAAAACAATTTTTCAAGTAAATTTTCTACTTACCACCCCCCCCCCCCACACACGCAATATCAAAAAACTTTAAAATTAAGTGGAAAAAAGGGGAACTTTGAATGGCAATTTTCCTTCTCAGAAAAGATTCTATGTATGAGCATATATAAACTTACAAACTTAAAGGAAAATCACAGTATTATACCGTATACTTATCAAATAATCATTGGCTCAAAACGCTCGTTATTGCATTCATTACGTTAATTGGACATGCAGAGAAATTATTTGTGCACACGTGTGATATTTAAAACCTTTGTTTACCTTACCTAACCTTTTTACATTCACACCAAAAGGGTGCGTTCGAGAAGACGCTATTGGCTTAGTTTACATCGTCAAAACCTTAGTACGCGTATTAAGTTTGGTGCGCACCAAAGCCTTAGTACGGGCGCGTTTACATCGAATGTACTAAGCATGTACTGTGAAAAATATAATACAGGCTTAGTTTACATCGTGCATTTGATACGCGTATCAGGTACCATATTCGTATCAAATTCGTACTAAATATTTAGCAATATTTAGTACGCACGATGTAAACGCTGCCGGATCAATTTGGTACGAGCGTATCAAGTAGGAGTATCGTACTAAACTGATACGCGTATTAAGTGATACAAATGTCGATGTAAACGCATAAAACGCATTTTAGAGAGAATTTAGCAATTGAGCATAACCTCAGTGCTAAAATCTAAAAACCGGTGTGAAAATGTCTTAGTAGGAGACATCAACATGAATTAAATTTGTATTATATTTTTCACAGTACATGCTTAGTACATTCGATGTAAACGCGCCCGTACTAAGGCTTTGGTGCGCACCAAACTTAATACGCGTACTAAGGTTTTGACGATGTAAACTAAGCCACAAATTTAATTCATGTTGATGTCTCCTACTAATGCCCAGTCTACAATGAGTCGTTGGTCGTTGGTCGTAAGAAATTTAACCAATCACAGTTGATCTTAGAGAAGAATAACCGAACATAATTGGTTAAATTTCTTACGACCAACGACTCATTGTAGACTGGGCATAAGACATTTTCACACCGGTTTTTAGATTTTAGCACTGAGGTTATGCTCAATTGCTAAATTCTCTCTAAAATGCGTTTTATGCGTTTACATCGACATTTGTATCACTTGATACGCGTATCAGTTTAGTACGATACTCCTACTTGATACGCTCGTACCAAATTGATCCGGCAGCGTTTACATCGTGCGTACTAAATATTTAGTACGAATTTGATACGAATATGGTACCTGATACGCGTATCAAATGCACGATGTAAACTAAGCCAGTCTCGCCATGCTTCGACATGCTCCTACTTATGCTAAGGGTCTGTTCGCGTCATATGCCCCAACATGCTCCTATTCACCCCAACGCACTCCAATACGTTGATTCCGATGACGCCAACCTATTAGAATGCGTTGGAGTGAGTAGGAGCATGTCGGAGCATGGCGACGCGAACAAACCACATATCTGCGGTGAGCTCCGGCAAACTCATGCGGTGACCAATCAGCAACCAGGCGCAGGTCGGTTTCCGGCAAGTCACAGCAAGAGCTTGAATTCTGATTGGTCACCGCATGCGTTTGCCGGAGCTCACCGCATACATGTGGTTTGTTCGCGTCGCCATGCTTCGACATGCTCCTACTCACTCCAACGCATTCTAATAGGTTGGCGTCATCGGAATCAACGTATTGGAGTGCGTTGGGGTGAATAGGAGCATGTCGGAGCATGTGACGCGAACAGACCTATGGAGTCTTAGCATTACTCTAACGCATTCTAATAGGTTGGCGTCATCGGAATCAACGTATTGGAGTGCGTTGGGGTGAATCTAAAGTGGATATGGCATACCCTAATAATCTGAGGTAAAAAAGTGTGACCAATAGAATACCGGAAGCCATTAAAGTTGTAGTCAGCGTACACGCTTTTAGCGGAAAATTTGAATGATTAACACAAAATATATGTGTTAAATAAGATATATTGTAAAAATATAAAATATGATTATAATGTAACCAGTAAAAATGAATTAAAAAATTAATTAATTTACAAAATATATTAAAATGTATATGTTTAGTAATTTGAAATGTTCTAAAATATTAATCTGGAATGTGTTTATTTGAATTTTTATAATATTGTTTTATATCATACATATAACATTTAATATTATGTATTTTTTTATAATTGTAAGTGACATTTGTAAGTAACTTTATAACAAATATTTTGTAATATTTAAAAAAATATTTGGTAATATATAACATTTTTATGTATAAATTGAGTCAAAATATATAAATATTTTATTAAATAAGAAGATAAATAAAAGATTAAAAAATAAAATTTTGCAGGTGTCTAAAAATCGTAAATTTTTATTTATGACCATCTTGTTAAATAATTTTACTAATAAATAATACTACTACTACTAAACTTATAAATAAGTTTAAAGGGTATTGTTATAGCTTATTTTGTCCTCGTGTCCTTAATTGTGTTGTAGTAATCCATACTTGCAGCTTGTAAAAAAAGTAACTATTAGACATAGATTAGCATAGATTTATTTAATATTTAAGTATAAATATTATAATGTACATAATAAAATGTATATACATGCACTATATACATGCACAGCATAGAAGAAAATAAGATAATTTTTTTATCGCGTTTTTTAGAAAATAGTAATAGAAAAGTAGTAATAGAAAAATGTTATTTTGCGTGCTTTATTAAACTTTGCAAGTCACATGCTGTGCTATTTAAATATAATGACAATAATGTTACATTATAAATATATTTTATAACATAAAATATATGAATTCAAAACAAACGTATCACTTAAAACTTAAATTTGTAATTTAAAGCAACATAATAAAAATGTGTATTCAACAAATACTTATGTACTTATGAGGTACATATTTGAATCCAGATACATTATATATTAAACATATTATTATTAAACTTTTCAGACTTAACCTTACTCACCTATGAAACGTTTGTTGTTTATTTTCACTTCCTTTTCCACAATAAACACATTTTTTAATTTTGGAATCTCACTATTTTACTATTTTACTATTTTTATTATAAAAAAAGTAATATTTTGGATAAAACTGATACACATCTACGTCTATAGATAATTAATTACACGTGGAATTTCGTATCATTGTCACAGTAAACTGTGTTCGTATTCGTATACACCGCCATATTGTGTACAGAGACTACAACCTTCAATTGGTCACACTTATTTCGTCCTATGCCATATCCAGGGTGCGTTCCGAAATCTACTGCCAGTACTGACAGTACTGTTTTTTCGTTCCGAAATTGTTTTCAGCGTGCTGTCAGCAACTGTAAATTACTATCTATTCTACAAAAATAGACTCTAGGGAATTACTGACTTCCGGCTAATTTTACACATTGTCCGGAGGTAGTGCAAATTCAGTAAAGCATATGGCCGCCGTCCGCCGTACATTAATAGGTTAGGTTTTTATGATGGCATCAACAGTTGCTGGTTTGACTGTAAACGCATTCCGTTTTTCAGTATTGCCAGTATTCACTGGCGTTTCGGAACAGCTCAAACCCAGTAATTTCAGTAGCAGTACTGTCAGTACTGTCAGTAGATTTCGGAACGCACCCCCACTTTAATGAGATCAGTGGTTCAGTCCCACTGCAGCGAAATAGAACAAACCTCATATGTATCTATAAGGTCTATGGCAATAGTGCAGCGAAAAAGAACAACAAGCCACAAGTGTCTCCCCGAATGCACCAATCGTGCCGTGTCGACTGTGCCGAAAGCTAGTCTTTCATGGTTTTTCACGTTGTTCCGTGATGATAGGATATATGTTATAATTATTTATGCGGGGTTGAAAAGGAAAGGACGAAGTTGTAATTGACGCGAGTGACGCTTTTTTTTGCCAGATTCTGTACAAAAACTTGTCAAAAATGTCTTGTGAAGCAAACTTGGATTTGGAAATACGAAAACTAAGACCCGCGGAGCTATATACTTTAGCAAGCATACTAAACATTTCTGATTCATGGAAAAAACTAATGTCTATAGTACCTAAACCAGGAAATGTTTCTAAATTCAGCAGTGACCATATCAAGTAATTTATAAAAAGTATTTTTTCAGCAATATACACAAGCAACATTATGTAATACAATATGTATGACTCGATCCTTTCCACACAAGTCGATACAATTGTTTATAACTAAAATGTGTTTATTTGTGTCATCATTATGTGTCATTTCCTATATTTAACATAAAATTATAACTTGTTATGTGCTATGTGCACATTTGTTGGTTTTCAAATATAGTTCCTCTATGAAATCAGAATGCATAATTTCATAAATTAAATAGAGCAATTTAATAAAATATGATATTCTGAAGCAACAATACAAACAATTATAAAGCGCTTGTTAATGCTAAGCAAAAATAATATGATAAACAGGTCAATGTATCAAGCCAAGACAAATTTTCTTAATACATTATAATTAATTAAATAACATTATATAAAATAAACATTATATAATTATAAATGCGACTAATAACACTGTGTTAAAGAAACGTTTCAACTTTACTTAGTCCTCTTCAGTCATAATACATTACCAATATGTATAAACTTAAAACATAAATGAAATGATGGACACGAAAATATAATTAAACAGTTAAACAAGATAACTATTGAACAACCATAAAACAGCTCATTGCGTATCAAATTATGTCATAATAAATAAAAACGTAAACCAATCAGTAATATAATTAAATGAATAATAAAATGAAAAATAATGAAATTTTTTCATAAGTCGGTTTTCATATTAAAATAAATTTATAAGATTAAAGACGATGGATACCGTGTTATGAATAACATAAACTGGTATGCGTATTGCAGAAAACTGTAAACTTATATTTTCTTAATCGCAGGATGACATGGTTTTATTAGCGAAAAATAGAGTAGGTTTAATGGATATGATGGATACGCTTAGGAGATTTTTAAAGGATAAAGGATTAGAACTTAATATAGATAAAACAAAGGTTATGATATTTAATAGAAATGGGAAGGAAAAGATTGGTAAATGGTTATGGGAAGGTAGGGAATTAGAAGAGGTTAGTTTTTTTAAATACTTAGATTTTGTTTTTAATAGAAAGGGGGATGATAGAAACCATATAAAAGATTTGAGTATTAAGGGTAGACTGGCTGCGAATAAGGTATGGGGATTAGAAGAAAGAATTTGTAATAACGATTTTAGTAGGAGATGGATGTTATTTTGTTACTTGGTTATGTCTTACGGGGTAGAAATTTGGGAATGGGAAGAAAAGAAAGAATTAGAAAAGGTAATGTTAGATGATGTAAGATGGGTTTTTAACTTAGATTTTTGCACGCCAAGGTATATTATGATGTTAGAGTTAGAGTTAGATAAATTAAGAATTAAATGGGGTATAAGGGCTAGAAAATTTGAGGAAAAAATCAAAGCTATGGAGGATTACAGATGGGTTAAACTATGTTGGAATGAGAAAAGGAAATTTGGATGGAAAGATCTATACGGGAAAGAGAGAGAAAGATATTATAATAGGAATGGATGGAGTTCGCAGGCTTTAGAGGGTTTAGAGGGCGATGCAGCTAGGAGAGTTGTTAAGGAGTTAGAGATAAGGATGTACAGGTACAGAAATTGGAAAATAAATTGAGCGGGGCGAGATATAACACGAGGTATTCGGTAATTCTGGATAGGAAAATACGGAAACCAAAGTATTTAAGTAGGAAATGCGTAGATAGGAATTGTATAGGAATAAGAGTGTTAGCTAGATTTAGATGCGGCAATATGGAAGAAAACAATAAATATTGGTTAAGCGAGGTAGATAGAGAATGCGTATTCTGTTGCAAAGGTAAAGATAATTTAACTCACTTTGTGGAAGAGTGTGAGATTACGAGGTCGTGGTTCGAAATCTTAGGTAGAAATAGGAGAGAAAGAATAGAAAAGATACTAAGTGATGATTTCGATGATGTAAAAAAGGTTTTGTTAAAATTTTGGTATGAAAAGAAAAAAGCGTTTAAAGAAAAGAATAGGTAATGTATAGGTACTGAAATTGTGTAACTAAATTAAGGAAGAAGACTGGATATGTAACCATCTGTGATTAAATTGTGTGATAATAGGGTATGAGTATAAATTTTAATAAGTTAGGTGTTAGTAGTTAGTGTTAGTAAAACATTTAAGTATCAGGATTAAAGAACATGCGAATAATTTTAAATTGGAATTGTCGAGACACTCCGTGGTAACAGAACACATGTTAAAAAATAACCACGTGTTTGATTGGAATAACGTTAAAATATTAGATTCTGAATCAAGATACCAAAAAAGGTTAATTTCAGAAATGATTCATATTAAGGAGCAAGTTAATGGCATCAATTTATAGAAGGACACGGAGTGTCTTGACAATTCTTATTATTGTTTGTTTGAAATTTTGTCGAAAATGACTAACGGAAAATAAGTCTCGCTCATTCTGCCTCTGACTACCGAACGTTACACTTGTCTCTAGCGCTTTGTCGAATACTCTGTGTGTTGTTGCTCTTTTTAATATTGTGTTTTAAGATCTGCAATTAACATATATAAGTTTACAGTTTTCTGCAATACGCATACCAGTTTATGTTATTTATAACACGATTTCCATCGTTTTTAATTTTATAAATTTATTTTAATATGAAAACCAACTTACGAAAAAATTTCATTATTTTTCATTTTATTATTTATTTAATTATATTATTGATTGGTTTACGTTTTTATTTATTATGACATAATTTGATACGCAATGAGCTGTTTTATGGTTGTTCAATGGTCATCTTGTTTAACTGTTTAATTATATTTTCGTGTCCATCATTTCATTCGTGTTTTAAGTTCATACATATTGGTAATGTATTATGACTAAAGAGGACTAAGTAAAGTCGAAACGTTTCTTTAACACAGTGTTATTAGTCACGTTTATAATTATATAATGTTTATCTAATTAATTATAATGTATTAAGAAAATTTGTCTTGGCTCGATACATTGACCTGTTTATCATATTATTTTTGGATATTCTAAAGCATTTACAATCACTGACAAAACTAAAGAACTTATTACAAAAAATTATACCTTAGCCAAGATGTAAACTTAAATCTGCCCATATTTTATGTGGGCATCCTATTAATTTGACCACCAAGGCATATGATATTTTTCACAATAATCAGTATATATTAAAAAACATTTCCTATCAGACAATATTGATAATAAATGAAATAAGGATGAAATTGAAATGAATAAAACAAAAAAATTACCTTTTTTTAGTTAAAGGCGTATGTGCATGCGTTTTAAGAAAAATATAATTATTTTTTACATGATACAAAATAAATGTAAATTACAAGGAATTGCCTTTTTAAATAAAAGAACAAATTTGTTTTTTTACAAAAATAATTATATGAAGTAAATGCACCAACTATAAGAACAGATATTTATACAAAATTTATTATTACTTTTTAATATTAAAATGTTATTCAATAATATGGGGAAGTAATATGAACAGTTTATTGTAATATTAATAATAAATTGTTCATAATTGTTAATTTTTTGTAATCGTTACTAATATTGTAGTCACATATTTTAATATTCTTTAAATTGCAATCAGGTATTGTCATTGATTGTAATTTAAAAGTGCAATCACTAATTTACAGTAGCATATTTATGGCTGTGATAATTAATGAGTATTCGCTGTCTTTTAGCGACTTTTTACTTCAGAATTAATGCATAAGGATTGAAAGATTAGAGTATTTATTTCACTGATTGACAAGTATACTATTGAAAATCAGTGTATTTTTACAGATTTCATTGATTTTTTATTGATTATAATTTAGAGAGTATTTTCTATAGCAACGCCAAGTTTTTTAAAATAATTTATTTTTATTGTTTTTTGTTTCTATATAATGTTAGTATGTTAACCCCTATGTGCACACCCAGTGTTTACCACATTGTTACACATTTAGGGTACCTAGATGCCCATCACTAGTTTTTCTTAATTCCTGAGTTTATATGTAAACGTAATTGTTTGGAATTAATTTACTTTATTAAATAAACATCAATAGAAACTATCTAAGCTATTTCCAAGTTCCTCAGCCCATTACAGTTTTCATGAAAAAAAAAATAGAAGTAGGGTCTTCAAGGTAGCGACGAAATGTCGATTGATATCGAAGTTTGAGTAGTTAATATCTAGAGCATGTACTCCAAATAAAATCGATTATTATTACGTTTAGACACAGTTGAATTGATATCTACCGATTTTTCACCTGTATACTTATTCATTTAGCTTAACGCAAATATGTTTGCGCGTATATTAATTGTGTTGAAACCTGTTCTATGATTTTGTGCCAAAAGCCATTGACAATTAGCAATTGGTTATTATTTTTTAAAGCAAAAGATAACAGCGTACAAACAGCGTCACAACAGCATATTTTTTGTAATGGAAAATTAGTTCTTACAATTTTTATACGTTATGCAAAACAAATTTTCTATCTAGATATATCAGAAACAATAAATATAAATTAATTTAAAATATGTTTATTTTACACGTTTATTTTACACGGCTAATTAATTGGACGAATTAATAATTGACTTAACCTCGAGATAGTAGGAAAAAATTACAGGTTCTTGTCATGTTTGCTACAAAGAAACTGCTCAAAAGATGCAAAAAATTTCAGGTCAAAAGATCATTTTTCTAGTAGGTACCCGGATACCCGGATATATAATCCCGCTAAGCACATATACTTTAACGTTATTTAGTTTAGGTTCAAAAAATGTGAAAAAAATTAGCAATATTTTTTTAGTTTCTAAAAAAACAAAAATTTTATTTTTTTATTTTAAAAAGCAATTTTTTGTAATTTTACACGTTTACATTTATTTGTGTTTGTAAAAAAAATTAGAGCAGTGTAAAAAAAATAATTGTATTAAAAACGCACACGGCATCTTTTTTAAAACTTTTTAAAAAAAGTAATTTTGTTTGGATATCATATTTTCTAATGCTAAGCATCTTTTTTTACAAAGTATAAATATTTTTTTATTAAAAAGTTTTTATGGACATGTTTTTTATTCTTCTCTCTTTTTCTTTCTCTCTATCTCTCTCATTTTTGACTATTCTGTGACTTTTTAGCTTTAAAATTAATATTAATTAATATTACATCTTTTTAATATTAGAATCCTTAATTAGAACTATGTATTACATAAGAAAAAAAAGGGAACTCGTTACTTACACAAAGAAAGAGATATATATAAAATACACACATTTTATACGGGAGCGGTGCACTTGGACACTGCTCATTTGGACACGTTGCAAGTGGACACGGTTCAAATGGACACGAAAGTTTGGACATCGTTCATTTGGACACGAAAAAATGCGCACTGTTCACTTGGACATCGTTCATTTGGACACCGCTCATTTGGACACTATTTACTTGGACGCAGTAAGAAATCGCTATGTCTAGGGCACCCAGTGGGGTGGGTGTGGGAGGAGAGCCGAAGGCTCCCCTTGCATTCTCTCGCGCGCGCATGTGTCCGTTTCTTTTTATGTCCAAAAGAACGATGTCCAAGTAAACAGGACGTAAGTTTTCATGTTCAAAAGAACAGTGTCCAAATAAACGGTGTCCAAGTAAACGGTGTCCAAGTGAACAGCGCGTATTTTCTTTCGTGTCCAATTGAACTGTGCGTAAAATTTTGCGTTTATTTGAATCGTGCCCACTTGCAACGTGTCCAAATGAACGGTGTCCAAACGAAGGCCACTTGTTTTATATACTTCTATATATATACGTATGTACATATAAGAATATATACATATGTATAGACATTATTAGACAATGTTATTTTCTTCTTACTTGATATTACTTCCCAGATAACACAGTGTTTTCTTAAAGAATTCATAAAGTAGTCTTCCTTTCTGAGCAGTAATTCCTGAGGAATTCATAGAAGAATACTTTAAGAATAATGTAGGAAGTTACATGCATCATGATTCGAATTCCTCAGAACTTCTTAAAGTATTCATATAGAATTACTTGTTGGAATTCCTCAGAACTTCTTAAAGTATTCATTAGGACTTCTCCAAGTAGATATCTCAAACGGAATTAAAAAATTTATTTTCAAGATTTCTGGTAAATGTTCCGATTTTTATAATATTGGAACGTTTCTCAGAAAAATTTAATAAATAAATTCTGATTAATTTTGTAAGAGGAAGAAGATTATACCATGTTTCAGCCAAGCCATAGTCGTACCTGTTAAAGCATGTTTAATTTCTGTACCTGAAAAAACGGTCACCCATCCAAGTGTTAACCATCGCCAACGTTGCTTGACTTCGAAGACCCTACGCATCCTAACGCCCCGTGATGATCCATGAACACTTCTTGTTTATGCATACATATTTATTAACATATTGTTTTGTTAATTATATATAGCGCATTTTGTGTATAAAAGTACAAATTAGCATTTATTAAGCGATATATAATTATAAAAATGTAATTGAGATTATCCAAACACCCGAGTAATATCTGATAAATACTCAAAGTATTCCAAATAATAAATTGCGAGGTATTCATTGCAATGAACTTTTAATTAAGGAATACTTCAATGTGAACTCATTGTACCTAATTCCTCAAGAATTCTTTATGTATTCATTTTTCTACTTCGCCAAGTATTCACTAAAATGACTTCTTTAGGAATTTCTGTTCATCTCTGTGTTATCTGGGTTCTTATCTTTCTTTCTCTCCCTTCTCTCCCTCCCCGTCTCTTTCCTTACTCGATCATTCTTTTTTTTATCTATTTTTCCTTTAGTTTAACTTTAAATAAAGGTGTTTTATTTAATTTTTCTTTTAATAATAACTAAAAATAGAACATGACAAGATATTAATTTATCTCAGAATATTTATTTTCTAAAAAAAATGCAAATTTTGTGAAATTTGCTTATCTAATTGTACAACGCACAGTACGTTCCCAGGTAGCAAGGTGTCGTCTAATTGACGTCATTTTTTGGTCATTTTATGACGAAGCAGACGTCACTAATTGACGTCTTAATGACATTAAAATGACGGTTTAATGTCACAGACCGTTGACGTCACAATAAAGACGACATTTTAACGTCATTTTTATGACTATCCCAGGTAGTAAAAGTATCCGTTATTTTGACGTTTTTGAAAATATTTCGGGTATATGTTCTACATATGCAGTACTTGCATTGTGAAATTATTGAAATAACATAATTATAATCTAAAAAAAAAATTTACGTTGTTTCTCAACAAGCATCGTTACCCACCACACCATGGTCACATCTGGGATTGCCTAACTTCCGCGGTGACCTATCCAATTCTGAACCGCCGTCGACGTTGCTTGACTTCGAAGATCGTACGCAACCTAGCACTTCGTGATGATCCCTAAACACTTGATGCTCATGAATACATATATATTTGTTATAGATCAGTTCAATAGATGTTAGAAACATGAAACTTGTAGTTAACTAATATTTTTATAAATAAATATAAATTTACAGTTTTTTTTCCTGATTTTTACATATGCGAAATAACATGTGGAATAACCTATAAAAATTTTTGCTCTGTTCTTTTAATAAAGCTAAATTATACTCTAGACAGCACGCAATATTTATAAAATATTTATAAAATATCAATTAACCGACGTTATTAATTAGTCAAGCATATGACGTCGGAAATACGTTGTAGGATGGATAAATGACTGACGTAATTAATAGGTCAAAAAATGACGTTACTATTACGTCTTAATTTGGTAACATGACGTCCGCGACCTTAAATGACGAATTATTGACGTCCAGTGGACGTCACCTTGCTGCCTGGGTTAGTATGGAACAGAACCAAATAATTGTGGACAAAGCACGAAAGAAACTCAAAAAGTCGTACATTTTCTACGGAATTTGTGAAAATTTGACTACATAATTCAATGTACACATTTTGTGCATGTAAGGCACTGATGAACGGAAATGCCTAAAACGATGAGATGACCGTTTTTAAATTCCTCTCTGGTTATACTAATTTTCAAATTTAGCACAACCATATTACCCTTACCGTGTATACCCTTTACGATATAATACGCGTATAGAAACACAAAACTGACCATTAACCTAACCTAACCTAACCTAACCTAATCTAACCTTGCGCGCATTATTAACCACGAACTGTGAACCTCGTTGTCACATCTCTGTGAAACTCGTTGCGGATTCGGCCGTCATCAATCAGAAAGCGGAAAGCGAAAAGCAATGACAAAACGCGCACTTCTTGGGTTTGCACGATTTTTTTTATAAGGGATTATTAATCATACGATTTACAGATATATTATTTAATATTTATTTTTTACTTGCAAAGCGATCATACCACAAATGACAGCCATTATATCAATATGCGGTATAATTTATAAAAGACTGTCACAGGTAAATCTTAAAGCCATTTAGAGTCGGTTGTTTCAACTTCTTGGTAAATTTACCTATCAGGTAAATACATGTTTGTCTTTATTTAAGAAAAGAAATGAAGATAGACACATGCTTACCTGGTAGATAAGTTTATCAAGAAGTTGGAACAACCGACCCTTATGTTGAATTCATGTACTGGACAAGAATTTTTAATGGCGATGATTACGTGTCATAAATGAAAAATTTACAATTCGGACTTGTAATCACGATATCTCCACTTGAAGAACATATAGAGTAAAAATTAAAAAAATTTTTATACAAATCAAACGCAAGCTTTTGATATGGATACTAACATTACATTTTTGGCAGTGAAATGTAAAGTTAAAATAAAGTAAAATAAAAAAATTAAGCAACATTTTAGCTACAAGTCAACTGTATAACTCAGTGGATGTATTATTGGAAAACACTCAAAATGTTTCGATAAATGTTAAGATTTTTATGTAATTGCAGCATTATTGAACAAATGGCACATAAAGACAAACGAAGTGCAGCTCAAATATTTTTGGATGAGTGGAGTACTATGGGCAGAAAAAGGCCAACGTTAAAATTACTACTGGAACTTCTTATAGAAGCAGATTTATTTAGAGCTGCCGATTATGTGGCATGTGATATACTGAAACGTAAAGTTTATAATTTTGTGTGTGTGTGTGTGTGTGTGTGTGTGAGCGCGCGCGCGCTATGTGTGTTGCGCACACATGTGCAGAGTATTTAATAATATAGCAGAATATTTAACAAATGATTCTAGATAAAAATAAGATAAGCATCAAAAATAAAATTGCGATTGAAGTTTCATTTTTAACTGTAAATATTTAAATATTTATGTAAATCAAAGTGTTTTTTTAATTGAAAAAAGTAAAAGTTTCTTTTTTATTGATTATACACGAGTTTGAAATTTGCACTGGTTTTCATACGATATAAAAAGTTCACTTAACAAATCAAACTTTCGCCTAGGAATTCTTAAAGTAGAGTTTTTGCCTTTCAATTTAAGAAAAAGTTCATGTAATTTAAATGATTTTTCGTAAAGTTACGTCGCTTTGAAGATTGCCTAAAAATTTGATTAAAATTCTTGTTCCGTTTTTTTTGCGCCTGTGTATGTATATATCATGGTGTAAGAAGATAAGGTGTTTTATTCCCGAGATGCGCAGTATCGACCAATCAGAGATTTGCCCAAAATGTAAAAAGCAATATGTCTTCCAGCCATCTCCCAATAGTATCAATCGAAGTGACGCTACATTTTGGGCAATTGACCCGCCATTATGCGCAATGAAACACCTTATCTTCTTACACCATGTGTATATATGTTATGGTCAAATTCCGTTGCGCGGGCGTTCCTAGGATTGACTGGTCAATGCGCGGAATAACCAAACGTTTTGGTTAAAGCCCAAAATAGTTTTGTATTTCGGCCTTTGACTAATATGTTTTTAGTTCTAGGAGTGACTAACTCCTGGCTGGTCAAAGTTAGAAACTGAAAAAATTACTTTGGACTTTGACCAAAACGCTTGGTTGTTCCGCGCATTGACCAGTCAATCCTTATAGGTATGGTTACAATAATGCCGTCTAAGTCCGCTATGCGCCTTGCGTGTCTTCAAATCTGTCTACTATCCGTGAGCGATTCACAGCATGAATGCGTTGCAAGTTATTACGCGTCCAGCAAGCAGCAGTTACGAATGAGTCCCAGATGCGCACAGTAATAAACGGACACAGCAAGCTGAGTAAAACGGACACAATAACAAACGGACACAGACCAAACGGACACAGTAATAAACGGACACAGTAACAAACGGACACAGTGCGAAACGGACACAGTAACAAACGGACACAGACCAAATGCGCACAGAGCGAAACGGACACAGACCAAATGCACACAGAGCGAAACGGACACAGTGCGAAGCGGACACAGTGCGAAACGGACACAGACCAAATGCGCACGTACCAAATGCACACACGGAAAGTCGCAAACCCATGTGATGCAGTGAATGCTTTGCACGCACACACACACACACACACACACACACGGGGGAGTGTAAGGGGGGCCTTCGGCCCCCGTCCCCCACCTACTCCGTCCAAGTCGCTAACCTATGTAAACATTATTCTGCTTGCAATGTACATGGATTGCATTTGGTCCGTGCGCACGTGCAGTGTGCGCATGTGCAGTGTGCGCATTTGGTCTGTGTCCGTTTCGCTCTGTGCGCATTTGGTTTGTGTCCGTTTCGCTCTGTGCGTATTTGGTCTGTGTCCGTTTGTTACTGTGTCCGTTTGGTCTGTGTCCGTTTGTTACTGTGTCCGTTTCACTCAGCCTGCTGTGTCCGTTTATTACTGTGCGCATCTGGGACGCTCCCGCAGTTACGTGGAAAGTCGCAAACCTATGTGATGCAGAGAATGCTTCGCGCGCACGCACGCACGCACGCACGCACGCACGCACACACACACACACACACACACACACACACACACACACACACACACACACACGGAGGGAGGGTGCAAGGGCCTTCGGCTTCCCCTTCCGCACCCATCCCGTCCAAATCGCTAACCCATGTTGTACATTGCAAACAAAGTAAAGTTCATATGCGTTTGTAGATTTTCAATACATTGTATATGGGTTAGTGACTTGGACGGGGTGGGTGCGGGAAGGGGGGGCGAAGGCCTCATGTGTGTGTGCGTGCGTGCATGCATGCGAAGCAATCTCTGCACCACATGGGTTTGTGACTTTTTACGCAAAACGAGATACATCCTAGGAGTGACTAACATGGTCAAAGTTACCAAAGGTTTGTTTATTTTATATTTCAAATAACACAACTACAAGGGTAAAGTGAAACTTACTTTATATTAACAATAAAAATATTAAAAAATCTTGGCTTTATTTTTTAAAGTCTCAATTAAGCTACACCTAGAATTGACTAGTCAAAGGTCGAAGATTTTTTCAGATTCTAACTTTGACCAGCCATGTTAGTTACTCCTAGGATAGACTAAAAACATATCAGTCAAAGGCCGAAATACAAAACTATTTCGAGCTTTGACCAAAACGCTTGGTTATTCCGCGCATTGACCAGTCAATCCTAGGAACGCCCGTGCTACGGGCTTTGACCATAACATTATATATATATATATATATATATATATATACTGGCGCAAAAAAAAAACGAGAAAAAATTTTGACCGATTTTTAGGCAATCTTCAAAGTGATGCAACTTTGCGAAAAATCATCCAAATTACGTGTACTTTTTTTTAAATTAAAGGGCAAAGACTACTTTGAGAATCCCTAGGCAAAAGTTTGATTTGTTAAGTGCAAACCTTTTGTATCGCATGAAAACCAAACATGTTTTTTTTTTTATTGAAAAAAGTAAAAGTTTGTTATCATTTTTTACAAGTTTCTTGTTAAAATCTGGCTAATATTAATCTAGATTTTTAAAGTTCATTCTTTTCTAAGCAATTAAAAAAAAATACACGACGATACGATGTTTTTTGTTGATTGCACACGAGTTTGAAATTTGCACTGTATTTTAGGGTATTTTAGCAAATAAATATGGTATTTTTTTAATATCATGAATTTTGAGTATCAATATGATATTGCACATTGATTTTATTCGTGTTTAACTTAATCATACCGCCGTCATCAAAGTGACTTGATGTGCACCACGTAGAGAATGACGGTCGGATTGTACATCATGTAGTTCTGAAATTCATCAGTAGAAATTTGTACTTACTGATCTGAATATAACGGATAGCTGACGCACCAATTTCACTGAAGTTAACAGAAGATCACATTTCTCTATATTTATAAACCCACACATACACGTAAACATACATATACACATACTCATACATAAAAAATAAAAGTTCAAATTTTATTTCAAAAATCAGCCTTTTCAGGGCCACATGATGTACAAAATCCGACCGTCATTTTCTACGTGGTGCACATCGGGTCACTTTGATGACGGTGGTATGATTGAGTTAAACACGAATAAAATCAATGTGCAATATCACATCGATACTCAAAATTCATGATATTCAAAAAATACCGTATTTATTCACTAAAAGACCCTAAAATGCAATGCAAATTTCAAACTCGTGTGCAATCAACAAAAAACATCGTATCGACATGTATTGTTTTTTTAAATTGCTTAGAAAAGAATAAACTTTAAGAATCTGGATTAATATTAGCCAGATTTTAACGAAAAACTTGTGAAAAATGATAACAAACTTTTACTTTTTTCAATTAAAAAAAACATGTTTGGTTTTTATGCGATACAAAAGATTCGCACTTAACAAATCAAACTTTTGCCTAGGGATTCTCAAAGTAGAGTGTTTGCCTTTTAATTTAAAAAAAAGTACATGTAATTTGGATGATTTTTTGCAAAGTAGCATCACTTTGAAGATGGCCTAAAAATCGGTCAAAATTTTTGTCTCGTTTTTTTGCGCCAGTGTATGTATATATATATATATATATATATATATATATATATATATAATACATGTGTGTAAAGTGCCTGAACATGTAAATATTAAAATATTTATGTTTAAATAACAAATAAAAAGTTCTGGGTTTTATTGTCAGTGATGATTATTAAAAATAATTAAAAGTTAATCCAACTGGCAGTTTTATTATAAACTTAAATAGTTATACGTTTTAAGTCCTTTTCATGTGAAAGATTACATTATATAAATGCAAACAATTTCTACGAAACATTTATCTTTGATTAAAATTTACATATAAAATTGAATCAAACAATTTAATAACTTTTTGAGACACAATAGTCATCAGAGAAGATGGCAAATTAATAACAAATTGTTATCGAAAAATTATTCTCAAAGTGATATGTTAATTTTGATTTAAGCCATTCAATGAGATACAAGATTACAATTATCAGTTGACCTCGCTATTTTACTTTTTAATGAAAAATTTTATGGAACTAATTGAATTGGTAAAAGAGATTGTCGCAAATAATTTTTTTCAAAAAAAATTAATCAACAAACATGAACATTAAGATAAGAGAGTTTAAAAGACACAATAAGTGTCGTACTGATGTTGAAACAAACATATTTGATATAAAGAGATGGATAAGTCTGTCATTTTTTTAAAGAAAAGTCACTTATTTTTACAATCCCAAAATGCTTGATAATCTCATTAAAAAAACTGTAAGGACGATGAAAAAAAGATTGAGGTGAGATTGTATAAATTGTGAAGCTTTTTTTATTACTGCTACAATGACCAAACTAAACGCTGCTTAAGCACACGTATCAAAGAACACAATGATATTAAAAAAAACAGTTACTATTCAATATTTAGTAAATATATAGAGTAACTAAAAACCATTAATTTTGATTGATGCAAAAAAACCGCAGATTTTATAACATGAGAAAAAAGTAATTGCAGAAATGTTTATAAAAAGGAACCATATGTATAATGTTATATATAACACACAAACACACACACACACACACACACACACACACGTAATACTGTTAATTTACAAACTGACATTGAGAATCTCAAACATTTATAACAGAATTATCAAGTCAACATAATACAGTTTGTTTTTGTTAGTGTCTTTCTTTTTATCATTTTCATGGTTATATTTTCAATTTATAATGACTTGTATGGTGTATCAACAAATGTGAACGTCCCAGATGTGCACAGTATAAAATGGACACCAATCAGATCACCGAGTTAGAGTTAGGATGAATTTATACAATTTGATTGGTGGTATTCGTTTTATACTGTGTGCATCTGGAACTCACTCTGTTAAGAGGATGCTAAAGCCGTGTGTTTTACCGACATTCTGTTTAATCATTTAATTTTGAATTGAATTTACAGAATTGATAATCCTTTTACACTTTTAAAGTACGTACACAAATGAACCCAGGGACGATTAGATAAAGACCAAAAATGCAAAAAATTTTTTAAAGTTTATTTGTTCATAAAAATATTTGCTTCAAAATACAAGTTATGTAGCTTATATGTACAAATGAATGGTGTTCCCGGGTTTGGAATAGATTGAGGAATAAAATTATAATCGTCAAATTACGATTACAAGCCGTAAAAAAAAGATATTTTTATAATAAATGCGCTTAAATGAATAAAATTTTTGATCACATAAATATGTTTTTTTACGGCTTGTAATTGTAATTTAACCAATATAGTCTTATTCCTTCTATTTCAAACTGCGAGACACCATTTATTTGTAAGTATAAGCTATATAACTCGTATTTTAAAGCAAATTTTTTCATGAACAAGGATAAATAATGACTCTGCATTATCGACCTCAATCAAGTTTGATGGGCAGTTTAGCATCCTCTTAAATCAAGATATTTATATCACCTTTAACTTATTAACCTTCATATCTAATTTTTAATTTATTAATTTTTATTACCATAATTTAATTATGTGTCTGACGTAACGTGTAAAAAACGTGTTTTATGAAGACCATTTTGTCAAAATATGTTTGATTATTTGTCATGTTTTAGTGATACTGACTTCCTGATTTTAGTGTTTAAACTTTGGTTTCGCGGGCACAGATCCAGGTTACAATTACTGCGTTTATAAAAAAAAAACTGCTGAGATGCGAGCAAGCGGATGTCGAGTTTGAATCGCGTGATCTTCGAGTAAACCGAGTAAACTAAACTTAACCCTTGGTTGTCACCATAGGCGTATCATTTCGATTTTTAAACGGTCACTGTTTTAAAACTATCAGACAATAACCAAACAAATTGGGGATTAACTTCAATTCTTTTAGAATGTTATTTGATTATTACAATTATTTGAAAATTTGAAAAGCTTTATGTTAAAAGCCTTGAAAATTGTAATTTCCGGACAAAATCAGTTTTTATAAAAAAAATCATCTTTTTTAATTTTAAATATTTAATGTTAAAAATTTATGTGGTTACTATTGATATATAGTACTTTAAGGAAAAAAGTAGTTTTTTAATTGGCGCTTATTTATTTTGAAGGTAGAAGGAAGGTATAAGGTATATGAAGGTGTATATATACAGGCCCAGATAGCACAGGACATCCTCAGGATCATCCTGAATATGTCCCGGGATGTCCTGGGATCTTGTCAGGATATAATAGTTGTATTATTGTAAATATTTAATGTATAAATTTGACTTCTAAAGTAAGTTTAGAATGTTAAATTCTGTAATAGTATTAATATAAATTGAAATTTTACTCATGTCTTGAGGACATCCTTGGGATGTCCTGAGGATATATGTATTCTAGCTGAAAACGTTATTCTTAAAATATTGTATAAAGAGTTTCATTAGCTACAAAATGTCTGAAGATAAACTTAAATATAATGACTGTATAAATACCAGACATTTTAGATAGCACAGAATGTTCTAAGAATGATATCCTGAAAGTCCTCAGGACATCCTAAGACAGTCCTCAGGACATTCTAAAACAATCCTCAGGACATCCCAAGACAATCCTTAGGACGTCCTAAGAGAGTCCTCAGGACATCCTACGAAAGTTCTCAGGACATCCCAAAATAGTATTCAGGACATCCTGGACGTATAGTAATTTTTGAAAAAAACGTAAATTAATATAGCAAGTGAGAAATCTTTGAATATTGTACGTATTTCTAGAATGTATTGCAAAATCAAATGTGTAAAAATGTTGACTTTAAAGTCAGATTGAATGTCTACACTTATTGAAACAATATGGCATATTAACAATACTAAAAAATTATAAAAGATGACATTAAATAATTTTTTAATTTTATTTTATACAAACGGCGCAAAAACAGTTTTTTAATAAGTTATTCCACATGCTATTTCGCGCGCATATGTAAAACTGACTTTAAAAAACTGTAAAACTTTATATTTATTTATAAAAATATAAGTTAACTATATATGTTTCATCCTTCTGACAACATCTATTGTAATGATCTATAACAAATATGTATGCATAAACAAGAAGTACTCATGGATCATCACGAAGCGTTAGGATGCGTATGGTCTTCGAAGTCAAGCATCGTCGGCGATGGTTGATACTTGGATGGGTGACCGTTTTCTCGGGTACAGAGATTAAACATGCTTCAACAGGTACAACTGTCGCTAAAACATGTATAGTCTTCTTCCTCTTACAAAATTATTGTAGAAATAATTAGAACTTTTAATTTTTTGTTAAAGTTTTTTTTCAATTCTCAAAAACTTAAAAATACTTAGAAATATTTAAAAAATTTTCTAAATTAATCGGAATTTTTTATTTTTTAAATTTTTCTGAGAAACGTTTCAAAAAATTTCTTATAAGTTTCTTATAAAAAATCGATACATTTATCAAAAATCCTAAAAAAAAGAAATCTAAAAAATCTGATAAAAAGTGGTCATTGTTTGCTATTCCTGAGGATGTCCTGAGGAAATTCTATGGTATCCTCAGGACGTCCGATGGACTGTCCTCAGGATGTCCGATAGACTGTCCTCAGGATGTCCTGAGGACTAAAAAGTGGCGCTCGTTTGCTATTCCTCAGGATGTCCTGAGGACGTCCCGGGATAAAATCAGGACGTCCTCAGGATATCCACAAAGTCCGTCCTGGACGTCCTGAGGACGTCCGTGTGCTATCTGGGGGGTGTCCTAAAACATGTGGGTCAACGCTCGTAAAAAGGTAGAAGGGATCGAGATGAACATAAAAGTCCAGTATTGTCTTGGGTTAGGTCCACCAATAATCGAGATATTAACGTATGGAATCTGCAAATAATTTAATTAATTTCTATCGTAATTGTGAACAGTAAATTAATGAAAGCTTATACATTCACGATAGATTTTTTCTCCCGTGTTATAGCTTGAGTGGATCGAGCTTTTCCCTCGGCGCGCTCTCATTTGCATAATTTGAAAAATTAAATTGATTGTTGGTGGACCTAACCCAAGACAATATTGGACTTTTATGTTCATCTCGATCCCTTCTATCTTTTTACGAGCGTTGATCCACATGTTTGGGACCCTGTATTATATATATAAGAAGGCTAAAAGTAAGACTTTTTTGACTTCAGAGTTGACGCATAGGTACACTGTACCCAGTGTAACAACTGAGGGTTAATACTGAACGATTTTAGATCTTTTAGAGCTTAAAGTTGTTTACAACTGATTTTAATCTGTTTTTTAATGGGATGTTTTTTTTTATAAGAAATTTGATCAATATTATTGTATTTTGATATTAAGAATCAAAATCTTTACTATTTAACTAATTATAAATTATGAATCGTATAATTTTTTGATTAATTTAATTTATTTTGGAATTATTGCTTGTGATTTATTATAGTTGTGAGTATGGAAAATCATGTTATGAGTTTCATTTTAAGTTTTACTAGAGATGTTTTTTGTTTTGTTTTTTTAATAATTGCGAAATGTATTGTCTTGACTCTTGACCAATTGAATTGTCGCCCGCAAACAATTATTTTCTTTACGAGCTTGGTCTCTAAATCGAGAAGGATTCGAGGAGCTTGATGAGATGGATGAACAAAGCAAATAGATGTGCATTTCCGAACGATTTGAGAGCTAACAGAGCACTCTAAAGCCTCAGATTTGCAATACTGAATGAATAAATGTTTCATGGAAGTTTTATGTATATATTTAATGTAATCTTTTACTTGAAAAGAATTTAAAGCGTATTAGGTCGATACGGGATGATGACTATTATTTAAGTTTAATAATAAAACTGCCAGTTGGGTTGTTGTTGAAAATTTTAATTTTTTTTTAACAAAATCCATAATTACATAATTTTGTTACTTTTGATTTTTATTTTATATAGACTATATTTCATCACTCCCTATATTTTCTCTTATTTGTTGCCCTGTATAAGACTTTTAAGTACATTTAACTCTGCGTTAGACGCAATATTTTTTTTCATGATTGGTCGCAATGTACATCACAAATATATTAATTTTTCTTATAATTTTTCTATACTTTTTAAAACAATTTAAAAAAATTTGTATTTGATTGATAAATCTTACATTAAACTTTATTGAAGTGTAGTACAAAAACAAATTGACAAATATTAGAGTAAATAAAAAAAATGTTTACGTTTACACACACACACACACACACACACACACACACACACACACACACACACACACATACTTTGTGAAAACGGCGACGCGCATTATAACTTGAATGCGTATCCAATAGATATTGCGCTTAATGCAGGGTTAAAAATTAATTATTTTTATTTCTTATTCTTACTACTCTGTTCTTATTACAGAAGAAAAACCAAAGAGACCGGATTATGGCCCAGCTGCTTTTATTGATATAAGTGATACGGCTATAAACGAATTACTAGATAAACAAATGCTTCCACAGAATACATTTGTTCATTCTATGATAGAATTAAGATCGAGGTCAGAGGTGATTTCAGAAATTAATAAAATATGCCCCTCTGAAAAATCTGTGGATGCACAAGCACCAAACTACAGGTATGAAGAATTATCATCTGACGAATTACCAGTGTTTCTTAACAATTGTAAATAACGTTTAAAAGGGAGAATTAATCTCCTAATGGAGAAATGTTTGTCTAGTATTTTAAGTGTTTAAAACAATAATATGTTTAATGTTGAAATAAATTATAACAAATAAAAAATCGAAATTTTGTTTGAAAATTGATTTTATCATTATTTTCCTTCACACATACATCAAAATCTTTTATCTGATACATTGTTTTTTTGTTAATTGCTTACCGAAGAAAAAATGAAAGATGTTTAATTGTATGTGCGTAGATTAAATTAAATCTATTTGTATCTTATAAGATCTGTTTTTTATATTTTATTAGACGGGAGCGATGCATTTGCATACGGTTCAAATGGACACGGTGCTTTTGGACACGATTTTACGCACTGTTCATTTGCATACCGTTCATTTGCATATCGTTCAGTTGCACACCGTTCATTTGTACACCATTCACTTGGACACAGTGAGAAATAACTATGCCGAGGGCACCCTACCGACGGGGTAGGTGCGGGAGTAAAGTCTGCACTATAGTGCAATAAAGTGTGAATATTTTTCTTTACTCCAATCCATTTTGAAGTAAAATTTGATTATTCTAATCGTTTCCAAACGATTCCTAAACAGTTAGAATTAATGATCAAAAATAAACAATATTAAAGTCATTTGCTACATGATCGAAACTGGTTTACTGAACGCATCTATTCACGGACAATGTACAACGTTTGTGTTTGGTGCCATCTGCCATTCGGCAATGCGTAGTTTTATCCTACGTTCGTTTATCGCTATTTTTTAGCAGGTAATCTTCCTTATTCTATCAAAAATTATATGGTAATTATAGAGGAAAGGGGCTTTCTCACCGATTTGGCTGTAATTTCACTATTTTGTATATTTCGATGTGTAGAACACGAATCTGCAAGGAAAAATTGGGATAAACTTCCGAAAGCAACAATCCTCCGATTTTGCCGAAATTTTGTATATAGCTTCTTTTTATCTAGTAAATAAGATTCCCACATGGATTTTGGGCGACGCGGCCTCCTCGCTCCCTAGCCCCTTCAAAGGTAAAACTTTTTGTTAATTATTTCATAAAATATTAATTGTACGGAAAAAGTTATCGAACAAAAAATGAAGCTCGTAAAAAGTTCTACAAATAAAGCCATATACATATTTTACGTAATTGTAACAATTTAGTTATTATTATTATAAAGCTGTTGTAAAATAAGAGGTGTACTTCCAAAAGCGACAACCCTCCGATTTTGTTGAAATTTTGTATATAGCTTTCTTTTATTTAGTAAATAAGATTCCCAAATGGATTTTGGGCGACGCGGCTTCCTCGCTCTCCTCCCCCCAGTCCCCTTCGAAGGTAAAACTGCCCAGTGAACACATTTTATAACGTGGAAGTTACATGTAATTTAACATTGTTATTCTTGTGATATGTAGGTGCTATATGACATGGAAATAACCTGTTACGTAATATTTGTTATACGCAAGTGATCTAGCTGTTATACATCGTTTTGGCGTTACAGTTATTCAACAAAAATTGTATAATCGTAACATAACATGTTCGTATCAATGTTATTACGGAACGATGCGTCGTAGTTGACTCAGAAATCAGACATTATAACATCCTGAATGACAGATCTATTTAATAATAAAAAAAATTATTATAAAGATAATGTTTTCAAAAATAACGGTTTGTCTACAATTACTGCGCACAAAAAATGCACAAAATCTAAATTCATCATGTGCTGAACAAAAACAGAATAATAAATGTATACTATTCAATTTTTCTTAGAATTATGATCTATCTAGTTAACCATCTAATTAATCATTTGAACGCTTCAAAGATTAGTGCTAAATAGATCGCAATTTCCATCAAATTATTAAGGTTATGGAAAAAGATAAATTTAACAATGAAATTAATAAGTAAATAAATTAATGCTATTTATTTTTAATATGTTTTGCAAAATTTAATTGCTTTTATAAAAAATAATATAGTCGCGTCAGTTTACATATAGGGTATGTTCCGTTTCACGCATGATACGCATGATGCATCGTTCATCCTTGTTGTTTGTCAAACGTTAAACAAGGATGAACAATGCATTATGCGCATCATGCGTTGAAACGGAACGCAGCCATAGGTACATGTAGACAATAACAAGTACCCATATCGATGAGTCAAATTGGCGTAGCAGGTAGAGTACAAGGTTCGTAATCCTAAGGTCCCGGGTTCAAACCTAGCAGCGGCAAGTAAGAATAAAATAAAAAATAACAATTTAAATTTAATTAATTAATAAAAATTTATCCTAAATGTAGTATGTGCTGTTGATAAAAATAATTTCAAAAAAATGAAATTTTTATTTTATTTTTCTTTGTAACTGTTGTGTAACGGTTAGATAACATGTAATTATAACATGTTATATTGCTGAGTCGGAAATTCTAACTTACATGTAAGTTACGTGTAATTTCAGAGTAACGTAACCTGTTATATTCGGTTACATTGCTGTTACACTGCTGCTATATTACTGTGTTCACTGGGTGTTTTTATTAATTATTTATAAGAAAGGGTAAATATTGACAAAAAGGGACTTAGCTTCAATCACCTTGACCTTGACATGTTGTCAAGATCACTGTCTTGAGTAATCTACAACAAATTTTAGCCGTCGTTCATTGTTTATTAAAAAGTTATTGACATTTGATTGGTCTATTTTCTTATGCAAGTGCTTATGGACCAATCAATTGTCTTATGCATATGCTTATGCTCTTATGCAAGTTTGAGTAGATACAATAGAAGCTCCGCATTGCCACTCTCCGATTTATTGCGTTTCCCCTGAATGCCTTTTTCATTGGGTGCGTTCGTCTTGCTCGCTTTCACGCTGAAAGCGCTCACAAGAGTCGTTATCGGCGTTCGACTTGGCACTTTCACACGCTTTCGTAAAGCAATGACATCATAATTTCATAGCGAAAACGTCATCATTTCTCGCTTACAATCGCTTTCTCAAAAGAGGTAGTGCAACGAAAGCGTAAGCGCTTTTAGTTAAGACCAAGGTTTGTAGATGAACGACGGGAGAGGAAAGAAGGTCATCGCATGAGCGCCATTTTGGAGTCATAAGGTGTATGTGTAGTGTTTGTTGTACGAGAAGAGTGAGCAGTAGTAAGGGGAAGGTGAAATTGATACATCGTATTGGCTCCGGCCAATATCCATGGATTGCCCATGTACATTGCAAGCAAAGTAAAGTCTACATAGGTTAACGACTTAGACGGGGTGGGTGCGGGAGGGGGGGCCGAAGACTCTCCTTGCACCCCGCGCGCGCGCGTGTGTGTGTGTGTATGTGCATGCGAAATTCTCTGCACCATGATGTAATAAGAAAGGTGTACCATTGCGCATATAGCGATGGCGGCACGATGAACGGAGCCAATGAAATTTTCCAAATGCACCGCAACAAATAATCTTCTTTTGAACATTTGGACCCAATTCTTATTGGTCGACCACTGCGCATACATGATGTTGGTTCACTTTTCTTATTACATCATGCTCTGCACCACATAGATTTGCGACTTTCCACGCAAAACGGGATGCTCGAGATTCTCATTAAATACATACACATTTGAATTTTGCGCATTTTTTGCATACTTGTATCTAGACAGCCTCTGAGGGAAAGAGTGGCAAACTGATCACGTGAACATTCCCATTGAATCAGAAGAGACGCGGTCTCTCTGTCTGTTTAATGAGCCTCTGAGAGAGAGAGAGAGAGAGAGAGAGAGAGAGAGAGAGAGAGAGAGAGAGAGAGAGAGAGAGAGCGACAAACTGATCATGTGACCGCGTGACGCTTGCATCGAATCAGAAGAGACGCGGTTTGCCACTCTCTCCCTCAGAGGCTCTCTACTTGTACCCAAGTGATGCGTTCGGGGAGACGCTATTAGCGCTACCAACATTAGTCCATCTTCATTACTCATTAAAAATAGAACAAGGATAAACTGATGCTGATAGCACTAATAGCGTTTTCTTGAACACACCCAACGTCTGTAGATAAACGACGGGAGGGGAAGGAAGGTCTTCCCATTCATTGTTATACATTTTAGCCACAAAATGGCCGGGGCCAATACGATGCCTGCGTTCGAAAATAGCTTTAGCTGGTGTTGGGAAAAAAGGTTAAGTATTGAGAGTATTGGTAGTATTGAGAATTTTCCCAATGCTGTGTACGTTTTCTCTCAGCTGGAAGTAGTTGGAGATCGATCGAATAGGTGCATTTAATGCAAATGACAACAAAATATCTTAACAAGCGATAACGTACGCACGTGTTTTATATAACTTATACCTACGATTGTTGAAATTTAGCAAATTCAAGGTAATCCTTTTCCTTTGTTTAATAATACTTAAATGTAAAATAGAGTAAATGTAAAATAACATTATTAATAAATAAAAAGCAAGAAATAAGAGGAACATTAAAATTCTCTTAATATCTTTTCTTGTTGTGTGGTTGTGACATAAAATTTAACAAATTACTTGAAATAAAATATTTTCTTAATGCAAATTCATAAATTATTACTTTTCGTAAATTAACTAATCAATATAAAAAATTACTGAATATATAAATAATTATTTAATATAATGTATTTACAGGCTCTTTCTTTTCGTATTGTTGAACAAGAAACGAAAGTCAATAAAAAGAATATACAAATTTAATCAACATTAATTATTCTACTAGTTTACACCGAGCACTTGGTACGCGTATCAAGTAGTGAATTTAAGCTGATCAGTCAATGATTAAACACATTCACTAGTTATTTACTATTTGATACGCGTACCAAGTGCTCGGTGTAAACTAGGTCATGGACTGGCAATACCAAGCGAAACCGTGTCCATACTTCTCTCTCTAAAGAATCCGGAAATATGTTTCGCGCATGCTTGTACATATTATACATTGAAATCCAATGATTGGTCACGAATCTAGTCACGTGTTTTAACTTAATATATGTATATATATGTATATACATATGTATGCATGCGCGCTGACATGCGCGATAGTTATTTCCGGTAACTTTAGAGAAAGAAGTACTAAAAAGTCTGTTTCTCTCTCGCACCTCTTCTGGACACCGTTTTCTATACACAAACTGTAGGCAATTGCCGGTTTATATCTATAAGGTCTATGCAAAAATTACATGGTGCGGAATAGAGCTGCAGAATAGAACGTGCGTCATAGAAGCAGCCAATCAGAACTTTGCAGCATCAACGCATTCTGATGCGGCAAAGCTCTGATTGGCTGCTTCTATGACGCACGTTCTATTCCGCAGCTCTATTCCGTACCATGTGATTTCGGCCTAAGGCTACATTCCAAAACGCCGTCCTTTCCGAGGAAAATTTTACTCGATGTAATATAGACCTAGGGTCTGTTCGCGTTACATGCCCCAACATGCTCCTATTCACCCCAACGCACTCCAATACGTTGATTCCGATGACGCCAACCTATTAGAATGCGTTGGAGTGAGTAGGAGCATGTCGGAGCATGGCGACGCGAACAAACCACTAATTTACACCGAGCACTTGGTACGCGTATCAAATAGTAAATAACTAGTGAATGTGTTTAATCATTGGCTGATCAGCTTAAATTCACTACTTGATACGCGTACCAAGTGCTCGGTGTAAACTAAAGCATATAATAGCGAATTTGGTTGCTTGCACTAGTGCGCACCGAGTACTCACTAAGGCTTGTTTACATACTTTATATCAGTATTCTTATATTTAAGAATACATGTTCAAAACTATTTAACCAAAAAAATAATTCTATGGATGTTGTATAGATCATTTTACTGGTTAAAAAGTATTTTAAGAAGAATTTAAGATGATTCTTAAATATAAAAATTTACTATAAATAAGCCTTCATGTATACTCAGTGCGCACTAGTGCAAGCAACCGAATTCATTATTGGTCTGTTCTTTCTAGCTGCACTATTGCACTGATGCAATGGGTGTTTACGATAATGGCTATCCGAGTAATTTTCTCTAGGACCGAAATATATGATAAGCACAACCATCTACTATCATCATGATTCGTGACAACTCAATGCTGTCCGGTATAGCCAAATCATCACGAGCAAGTTGCGAGTTGCGAGTTCCGTGAGTTTGTAGCAGGTAACCTAAAAAGTACGACATAAATAATTTGATTATTACAATTAAAAATAATCTGTTTTTAATGTATGATAAGATTATTAACTTTAAAATAGTAATTATATGTAACACAATCATGTATTTTTAAAGTATTGTCTAAAGTAATATCAGAGATTATTTTATTTACAAATATTTATTTTGTCTATCAAGTTTCTATCATAACGGTATTATTTCAAAACCTAATATAATATTTTAATTAAACATTGATTCTCAATAAATGTTATTATTTATTATTAACTAACATACATATTAGAAAAGTCATCTTTTATTAAACGGATGGTGTTAACACTTTGAAACAAATGAGATAAATTATGTAAAATTACTAAATAAATCATTATTAATAATATTTTTTAGATTACAAGTAAAATAAAAATTTAAGTATAAATATTTTTCTTTCTTGTAACAACTGTAAGGCCCGGTTCCACAACTCACGGTTAACTGCTAACGGGAGGTTAATAGATTTTCTGTCTCTCCTTAGATAATAATACAGAGAAAGATAGGTAGTCGATTAATCTCCCGTTAGCAGTTAACCGTGAGTTGTGGAACCGGGTCTTAATGATAAGTTGCATGGTGTTATCATTATTTTAAAAATCATATATCTTTATGTATAAATATTATGCATGAATATTTCACTAATGTGAAACTAATAATAATGTTTACAATAAATTTTTTTAATTTGTAATACAAGTGCATAGTAAATTAAGATATACTGTAAACAGATATACGTTAGATATGCGTTAGATATACGTTATAATATAAACTTGATAGACAAATTAATAAATAAAATATTTGTAAATAAAATAATCTCTTTAATATTACTTTAGACAATACTTTAAAAATACATGATTGTGTTATATAATTACTATTTTAATGAAGTTAATAATCTTACCATTAAAAACATACATTAAAAACAGATTATTTTTAATTGTAATAATCAAATTATTATGTCGTACTTTTTAGGTTACCTGCTACAAACTCACGGAACTCGCAACTCGCAACTTGCTCGTGATGATTTGGCTATACCGGACAGCATTGAGTTGTCACGAATCATGATGATAGTAGATGGTTGTGCTTATCATATATTTCGGTCCTAGAGAAAATTACTTGGATAGCCATTATCGTAAACACCCAATAAGTTAGAATGAGAAAAAAAATACTTGTCTTATGGTCTGTTCTTTCTAACTGCACTGTTGCACTGGTGCAATAAGTTAGAATGAGAAAAATGTGGTCTGTTCTTTCTAGCTGCACTGTTGCACCGGTGCAATAAGTTAAAGTAAGACAAGTATATTTTTTCTCATTCTAACTTATTGCACCAGTGCAACAGTGCATCTAGAAAGAACAGACCAATGGTCTGTTTTTTTTTCGCTGCACTGCTGCACTGGTGCAACAAGCTAGAATGAGAAAAAATATATTTGTCTCACTTTAACTTATTGCACCAGTGCATCAGTGCAGCTAAAAAGAACAGGCCAAAAATATACTTGTCTTACTTTAACTTATTGCACCGGTGCAACAGTGCAGCTAGGGGTCTGTTCGCGTCACATGCTCCAACATGCTCTTATTCACCCCAACGCACTCCAATACGTTGATTCCGATGACGCCAACCTATTAGAATGCGTTGGAGTGAGTAGGAGCATGTCGGGGCATGGCGACGCGAACAAACCATAGAAAAAACAGACTAATAAAACACTGCCGCTACCGGTTGCATCAGTTGCACAAATGCACAGTTGCATGTGGCATTTTATTTGACACACGTGAAACAACGTGAAAATTCGGATTTATAACTCGGATGAGTTATCAAAAGTCGTTATCATTTCACGTACGCGGCGGTATATCCGGAAGTGAGAGTCAGATATCTGGTTTAACGATTTCATTTTATATCTATTCGACAATTGTCTCTTTCTTTCTACACGGCGACGCCGTGTTCCGACTCCGACACAGTGATATCGCGTGTCTTTGACGGAGCATACCCGGATGAAGAGCCTTCTCACAAGAATCGTCAGCCGGGCCAAGCGACAATTGGTCTCGCGCCGATACTTGTGCCTGACTACGATGGCCAAGAGCAAGTTCGAGTATGTGAAGGAATTCGAGCGAGATGACAGCTGTCTGCCAAACTGCTGGATCGTGGTTAGGATAGACGGCAGGAATTTCTCCAGGTTCTGCGATGCGCACCAGTTCGTCAAGCCGAACGACGTGGCCGCGCTCGAGTTGATGAATCGTGCCGCTATCACCGTTATGGAAGACTTTAAAGAGATTATACTGGGCTTTGGCCAGAGCGACGAATATTCCTTTGTTTTCCGGAAAGACACACAGCTTTACAACCGCAGAGGTGTGCCTCTTGACAATCTGATTTACCTTAGAATGTAGAATGTGAATATATAGAATTTGTTTTTAGTTGCACATAATTGAATCAGTCATTTGAGAAATAATACAAGTTAATTTTTACCAAAATGAGATTTGGAGGATTTAATTTCAGGGAAGATGGATATATAATTTCCTTTAATAACTATATCAAAATTAAACATTCCTTTCTTATATACCAGTTATATAAAAGCACAATTAAAAGTCATTCCTATGAGAAACACCATAAGTTGGTGACTATGTTTTCTTATTATACTCTCTACATAATACTACTTGTTAAGTTTTCAGAAAGGTTTCCTTCTTTTATGATTTTATGTATAGCAATTCTAAAAGAATTCTGCAAAATGTCATAAAAGTACGACAGAAATATTTCTTAGATTTCTGTCATATGTGTAGTAATTTAGAAAATATGCAGAACAAAAAGTCAACATTAAATGACATCAAAATGGTTCTAAGGTAATTATTAAAAATAACTTTGATCCAGATTTACTTTTGTTATTTTGATATTATTTTGGCTTGTAGTTATATTTGTGACAACTTTTGATAATGAACAGTTTGATATAATTACATTATATGCATTTTTATATAATTAGACTATGAGATGAAAATAATTATATTAATGGATTATAAGTAGAGGAATAGGTTAACCCTTATCCGATACACTTCAGTGCATGGTGGAATCATAGACCTTATAGATATGGACTGGCAATACCAAGCGAAACCGTGTCCATACTTCTCTCTCTAAAGAGTCCGGAAATATGTTTCGTGCATGCTTGTACGTATTATACATTGAAATCCAATGATTGGATACGTTTGGTCACATGTTTTAACTTATGTGTGTGTATATATATGTATATACATATGTATGCATGTGTGCTGACATGCGCGATAGTTATTTCCAGTAACTTTAGAGAAAGAAGTACTAAAAAGTCTGTTTCTCTCTCGCACCTCTTCTGGACACCGTTTTCTATACACAAACTGTAGGCAATTGCCGGTCCATATCTATAAGGTCTATGGGTGGAATCAACAAGGTGAGTAAATGCGCATAAATTTTATAAGCCAATGAAAGTGCTGGATCCAAGTCATAAGAGGCGGTAAATTTGAACGTTAATATTTTAAGTAATAACAAAGCAAAAAATATTTAAGAAATTATTTATTAAAACTTGAATAATAAATTAAATTATTAATTTTGATGACTACAAATGAATGGAACAAAATATTTATTAATAAATTGTACAATTGTAACATGTTATAATATTTTGGAAAATTTTTGCGAGAAATGTATATCAATTTTTTATGCAAGTAAAACAGGTGCAGTTCGTCATTTCAAAGCGGTTTTTAATAATTAAAAAAAATAGAAAAATAAATTTTATACTAAATTCAATCCTCGCATGAAAAAGTTTTGTTGAACCGTATCCAATTTTCTAGCGTGCACGGCTACTACGTTGCTTTGGAAACGGGTAACACATAATTTATATTTTACTTACGTTTGGGTGCATGACGTCACGTGGATCCATTCACGTGGATGCGCAGATCAAACTAAAAATTAGTTGGCAAACTCACCTGGTTGATTCCACCATGCTTTACTGGAATTTATAACTGGTATCTTATGGTTTATTGGAACCCCATTAAACAAAAATGCTTGCTGCAAAGAAGATATTCACATTAGTAACTTGAAAAATTTGCAGATTACCTTTTAAACATTTTACTTTGAGACAAAATAGGTTTTTTAAATTAAAATTTGATTTTGAATATGTCAAAAAATTTTTACGACTTTCATGAATTTTTTTGACAGTTAATTGAAAGTTAAATTCAAGTCAGATTGACTCCATAGTACTGGGTAAGAGTTAAATAACAAATAGCATTTGCCTTAATGCTTTACTCTTGCGTTTTTTTATTTAATAAAGTTTATTTGGAGTTTTTAAAAGAGAAAAGTTGATGAGTATTTAAATAGACTTTAAAATTTTATTTTGTGTAATAAGATAAAAGTATGATAATGTTATGTAAATAAAATATCATTGCACATTGTTTTAAATGATATTTAAATCAATATCAATAATCTTGCAATACTCAATATCTTTTTGCAAAATTTTTGTATTTAAAGAATATGCAGGATATTTGTAGTCAACTATACTTTTGAAAAGCTACAATTTCTCAACTACTTAAGTGATTCTTATAAAATTTGAGGGATTGTTAAGAAAAGTTGAAAGTTTTATTTGATACCATTATTGATAACGATGGGTGTCATTTAAAGTCATTTTGTGAAGCTTTAAAATCGAAAAATTAAAATTTGTTGATGTGAGCATGCTAAGAATTACCTTTAGTATGCCTTTTTTAACTCTTTAATTGTTTGTACTAAACATTTATACTAAACTTCATAATTTTCTAACAAGTTCTTCTTAAAGAAAGAAAAACAATCTTCTGCTGAAGGATATATGAAACTTTTGTCAAAAAAAGGATTGAACGAGATAAATTAATATACCTCGTAATGTAAGAGTAAATTAATATACCTCTAGCTCAAAAATTAAAATGCACATATTTGGCGAGCTCATAAATCGACAAACGATATTTAATTGAAGTAAATAGTCAACCTTATTTTAAATACAGTTTTTTCTTGTACTGGGGAGGTTTGGGGCAGTTTTATCGTAAAAGGGTTACAGCTCAAAAATCGAAACAATATTTTGCGAATTTGTAAATCAACAAACAATATTTAGTTGTAAAGTAAATAGTTCACCTTATTTTAAGTAGAGTTCTTTCTTGTGCTGGGGAGGTTTGGGATGATTTTATCGTTAAAGGGTTGTAACTCAAAAGTCGGAATGTATACATTTTAAGAGTTAAGCTTTGGAATTTTGTATGCTACATTCTTAACATGATTCTTAATAAGTTTCATTTTTTCTAACATTTTTCTCGACTCGTATTTGTTTGGAAATTGTTTGGGATGAGCTCAAAAATTGAAACTGTTATCAGCTTGAAAGCTAATGAATAGCTCTTAATTCTCGCGATTGTATGTACACACACACACACACACACACACACACACACACACACACACACACACACACACACACACACAAATTACATACTAAAAGTTTTTTTAATTAAATAAATATTATTTATAAGCTTTCAAACATTTTATAAACTCATATATTCGTAAATCTACACGGAGAAAATTTTATAGAAAAATTATATATCATTTATTATTTACGATAGTAACCACGAACTGTAAGAAGAAATTTCAGAGAATTATACCATACGAGTGGTGTAAATACTATCGTAATTTGATGAAAAACATAATAAAAATTTCCAAAATTTTTCCTTGGTCCGCGTTCACTACTTACCATAATAATTTTTACCATAAAGTTTTCTCTGTGTATTATAAGTCTATCATAGAGATTACTTTTAATAAAAATATAAATTTCTTAGTTTAATTTTTAATTAAAAATATAAAGATAAAACAAAAATTTTATTTGATTATTTCAATTTTAATCGGTAAAATTTCGTAATGTTTTTTGAATAAGTACAAATTTTTTTTTCGAGCACATAACAGTTTTTTTTTTAATTTATAATGACAATTTACGACATTTAAGATCATCAAAAAATATATCTTTTATTAAAAATAATTGTTATTTATTCTAAAAAAATTAATTTAGTAATGGCTTCTTTAAGCATTAAGATTGATATTTTTTAGTGCACATGAAAATATTATTTTTATTTAAAAAAAGCAAGAAACTATCATAACTCAAAGGGAGAATCCAGTGTTACGCGTCGGTCGTGCGTAGCCATTGTCGTTTGTTGTAACAACTCCCCTCACGCCTAGCAATCTCAAGGCTCAAACGCTGGAAGAGCGGCCGGGCGCTCGCATTTCTCGATAGGTCGGGCTAATACAGCAAATTTTACAAGTCAATAACTCGTTAACTATTGCGAAAATGGAACAACGGTAAAGGACTTTTCTGTTCAGTTTAATGCTCTCTATCTGCTCATAAACGTTGACGGAAGGTTTACATTACACCCTGTATATCGATTATTTTGGAACAAAAAAATTTTTTTTATACATGATAAATGACGAATAATAATACTGTATAGTTTCAAAACATTTAGTGTAATATTTTTATTCTAAAAAATTCCTAAAAAATTGTCTATTTTTTTGCCGTTTACAGGAAACGCCCTCCTTAATAAAAGATTTATTATATATTTAAGTTTACAGCGTATCATATATTATTATAATATACATGTATTAAGTTTATAATATAACGCGTAATATATGAAAAATTCATTCTACCCCGTGAGCGCGGTATGAAAAATTTTAAACACAAAATGTTCTTTTAAAGAGATGCCGAAAAGGGAAAAAGAGAGAATCAAAAGCTCTTTAAAGTAGAGATTCAAGCTTTAAATAAATAAAAAACTTTCTAATATAGTTATCGATAAGTTTTCGTGAAGTTACGATTATTTGAAGTTAAGTGAAATTTTGATAAGAATTTTTGTTGCGTTAATTTTGTTGCTCAGTATATTATATGCATTGTGATGTGACAACTGCGGGCTGTTGTCCGTCACAAGGGCCTTGGTAGCGCTTATGCATTTGCATCACGCGGGTCCTGCGTTCTCCTGTTCGGGAGCGGACGCGGAAGAGCGACGCGTCGTATTTTGTGTGCGTGCGTCCCGTGTGTTGTCCTTTATTAAATTGTTGGAATTTTTGCGAGCGTTGCCTCGTGAGTGCGGCGGAAATCGGACTAATAGGAACTTAACTTGTAATTTTTGACGTCTCGTCTCAACTGAGGACCTTCCCGGGAGTCGCGGAGTGAGCTGTCAACGAGGGATTTACAGAGACCCTTTTCGAACGGGGGTCCGCAGTTCGTACCGCTCTTTACCTTGCTTACAATTTTTCAGCGCATTAAAAAGTCTCTTTACTCTACGAAGAATTACGATTACAGGATCCGAGGAAGGCGCACAGACAAGGTGTCCTGACAGCGCGGCTAGGGAGCAGATCCCGCAAAAATCTCGGAACAGGCCACGTGAATTAACTACATAATTGCCGCCCATGGAGAGGCGAAGGCAACATCCCGGAGATGGGAGATGCGCTCCGTTAAGAGACGAGGAACCGCTGCCGACAAGAAAGCGCAAAATTTACGTGCGCAGCCGCGCAGGGCCCCGAAAGTTCGATCACCGCGCCTAGAATCACCCAGCAAGTAGCGACAACGCACGTCACGCGTTGCGCGCACATCGTGCAGAAAATCGCGGCCAATAAGGGCCCGGCTTATCACAGGCAAGATGCGACGCGTCGCCGAGCGGTCTCCGCAGGATCAAGGATCGAACATTGGTTGCGGAAGTCAGTGCGTGCGATATCGATCCCGAGCTGCACAATTGTGAGGGAACGCAGAGCGAAATATCCCGACCCGAACGAGGCTGAGGAGGAGGAATCAACTTGGTGAGATGAGCGTCACGAAACCATTGTAAAGCCGCCGATTTTGTGATTGGGCGAGCCGCAAGAATGTCACGGATTTATTACGGTCTTTCCGTTGTTAAAGTAGAGTCACGAGCTCCCCAATTTTCTGCAATCTCGTCGTCTTGCCCAATCGCGCCCGCCTGCGTGTCGTTCTCTTCGTTATAATTGTGTTGCATGCGTGTCCCGATCCGCAGCCGAGTCATTATTGTATTTGTATCGTATTTGTATCGCGAATCTTCGCGTAATTGTATTTTTGTCAAAATGACTATTCGTCTCTTACAGTTTCGCTAGCGAGCGAGTAATAATTGTCGCGCACTTTATTCGCAAAATATTATATTGTACGCCATAGCACGAGTCCGCGTGTTACGCGGGCTCCGAAATATTGTTCGTCCCGATCGCCCTTGGTGAGACCGTTATCTTACTGGGAGTTCGGTGCCTACTAACGACGCATAGTCAGGTATAGACGAGTCAGAGAATCTTCGCGTACGTGAAGTGACGTTCCTGATAATTGTCCTGTGTTCGAGAGATCTGATTTTGAGCGATCGCCTGCTCGTTGCGCGCGTAAAGTGTGGTCGCCGATCGTTAAGAATTTGTAATTGTTTGAATTGTGAAATATATTTGTTATTCTTGCTTGTTTAATCAATGTTGTGTTCACGATATTTCTCTCGCCTTCCCGATTCCATCCGCCCGCATCGAACCTTCCCCTCTGCCATTTTAGGGCTGAGTAACTGACTATCGGAGCCGTCCGGTCGCCTACGAGGCCTGTTCTTTTTCCGTGATTTTACGAATCAAGAGTAATCTTCCGCGACTCGTGAGAAGAGTGGTACGCTTAACGTACCTGGCGCCCAATTTCATATTCTAACGAAAACCACGAGAAACGGTCGTTCCGACACCCGAGCGGCTCAGAGCCGCAACCAGGGACGGAGGCGAAGTTGGCCGTCGCTCTCGCGAGCACGGTTATAGCATGTATAATTAAAAAAAGTCTTTTTAATATAAATAAAATCAAAGATGTGTAGGATTTGCACAACATGAATAAAGAGGAGAGACAAAAAAATAAATTGAAAGAAATAAATAAAGAAGTATACATTAAACTTATTTTAAAACTTTACGTTTTGTTACTTTGGACTTTTTATGTATAACCTCTAAATCAGGATTTTTTAAATGCAAAAGGTCCAGTTCTAAGTAGTTCAGTTGAAACGTAGAAAATATATTTTGTTTCTACAAATGTGACATCTTTATTGCGTGACAAATAAAAGAGTTAATAAAAGACAATATTCAATAGACTAAAAATGGAAATTAAACGCCAATTAGAGCCAGCACTGGGATGTGAGTGTGCTATAGTTTATTGTTTAACAATATTTTTGAGTTGTATTATGAACTCCAATTTCAGAATAGTGTATCGTAACTTAATACATAAATCATTAAGAGACACGGTAGTGGCTCGCGCCAAGTGAACGCGCGACGTGAGCCCGACTGTGCTCTTTATGCGAGTACGCGACTTGTGAGATTATCGGATCTCAGAAACGGTTAAACGGATCGAGTTCTAACAAGGCTTAATCAAAAGTTCGGGGTTGATTTGTATAAGAAAACTATTTTTATTTTTCCTCTACGATTTTCCTCTATGAGAGGAGATATCACGACGCAAAATCCAAATGTCAAAATTTTTATGTAAGAAACGTCATCATTGTCATTGACTTCTCAGATCAGAAAAGTCACTTTCACATTTTTGACACAAGAGGCGCTTGTGTACTATGAACGTCAGGTTATTTAGGAATCTGTCATACCGATGAAATATAGTGGCATGATACATAATACATCGGTGCGCAAACGTTTCGACTCACAATTCGAGTCTTCTTCAGTGCTGTTTTAATTAATGTAGAATGGAATCTCATGCTGCTGCTCGGGGTTGAATGCCGAAACTGTGTGTAGAGTCCGACCGAAACCACTTTTTTTTGTTTCGGCCGAAACCGAAAACGAATATTCGGTCTTCTCTGAATTTTGGCCGAAACCGAAACTTTTGAAAAATGTATAAAGTATTATATATATAACTTAAGAGATTGTTGGAAAAATGTATATTTAATATTTAAGTATTCTGTTATCGAATAAGCTTTTTATCACTTATTAAATAAGCTTTTATTTAAGAATGTATTAATACTTTATTATTTATTATATTTTATTACAATATAAATGTATTTTTTAGAAAAAACAAAAACATCTTTTAAAAAGTCAACTTTTTAATAGAAATTATATTAGATACATTGCATAGTATAACAGTGAAGTTATACATCACAGTTTTATTATTTAACATTATATTAAAACTTAATAATTAAAGTTAAATAATTTTATGTTGTAACATAAAAATAAAAGTTTCTCGACATTTTTTTCCAATAAATTACTGCGTCTATCTGCATAAATCTAAATAGTTGTTCGCTTGTTACAGAAGTCGGCGGAGCTGATAAATATTTATTTGCAGCCTTTTGTAATTGTTTGAATGAAAACGGATAAGAGATAAGAGATGGTGAAACCGCTGGCGGCGCTGGTGACACCGAATTTCGGCTGACACCGAAATTTACTCTTAATTTCGGCCGAAACCGAAATCAAGCCGAAATCTTGATTTTTGGCCGAAACTAGCCGAAACCAAAACCGAAATTTCGGTCGGACTCTAACTGTGTGTAATGCCCTAAGGCAATAATGATCTAATTGGATTCAAATTCAAGGTCAACTAAACATATAAATCAACACAAATTAAGCAACCGTATCGCAAGCCAACAACGTTTAAAGAAACCTCCACAAAAACGCTTACTTACTTAAGTTGGTTAAAATTTAAACATAAGTCGCTACATTGTGTGTATATGAAATGGAACTGTATTTGTCGATGTCAAGAACACGCTGTGAGGCAACGATATTCCGCGGTATGGATCAGAATGTCAAATCGAAGGGGTCTTAGAGGGGCAAAGAAGGATTGGGGGGAGAGAAGTAATAAGAGGGGGGAACTAGAAAGGGAAGAAGCATTCAAGGGGCATTACTTAAAGAGATCATCATAAATCGAATTTAATAAATCCGTATCACATTGCATATTAAGTCCTTTTGTTTTTTAATGTGGATCATCTCTGAAATATGTCTCCTAAATAAATTCTTTTCTTTGTCCAAAATTAAAACATTTTCCCAATCGAAGTCATGTAATTCTTTACTTCTATGATCCATAATTACCATAATCTCAGAAAAAATCCGTGATTGCCTAAATGGGATAGATGTTAAAATAGCTTACACTTGTCTCAATAAGCTCAATAGATATATTGGGGCACATAAGGACCCAATACCAGTTTTTTTCTTCACAATATAACGTAGTATATGAAATCAAGTGCAAAGATTGTGAAGGTTCTTACGTCGGCCAAACGGGCAGGTTGCTTAAGATTAGAATAACCAAACATAGAAAGCACATAAACAGGAATTCGGTCCAGAAATCAGTAATTACTGTCATATTGTAACAGTATAAAAGAAAATTAAAAATAAGAAGTTAACCATACACGACAAGCTTAAAAGTATTTCTTTAATCAAATACTCGTAAAATATATAATTAAAATTTTAAACTTGTAAAATAACTTAAAAAATCCTTACAATTTATAAAAATACAAGAATAAAGTACCTTTAAAAAATTAATTGTTGCATTGACGTTGGTATCAGAATAATTGTCTATTTACCTTTATTAAAATATTCTAAAATATCTCGAATTTCTTGTTCAATATTTAACTTGTATAACTCAATTGTTAAGGTGGCGGTGCTAACGCGCTCACAAGAGTAAAATATTTTTAAAAAATTAATTGCTGTATCAACTTTGGTATTAAATGTATTAATTGTCTATTTACCTGCTTTTAAAATATTCTGGTCTCGAATAAAATTATTTTTTATCTGCTCATCAGTACCTCCAAATTTAATAATTGAGTACACAAGTTAAATATTGAGAAAAAAAGTTGTGTTTAAAATATTTTAAGAGTAGATAAATAGATGATTATTTTCATACTAAAATCGATGCAGCAATTAATTTTTCTAAGGTACTTTACTCTTGTGTGCGCGTCAACGCCTCCATCTTAACAATTGAGTTACAGGCAAACGAGTTAAAGGCAAAAAATTTGGGACCAATAATATCTATATATTGTATATGTATATACCTTTGAGTATACATGGAGGAGGAATTGCTATGGTTTCATGTAGACCGAAAGTGTGTCCAAGATCTGTGCGAGAGAGAAAGGTATATCATGATACTCGCTTTCTCTGCGCATGCGTTAATATCATTATCTGCACCGCAATTTCAACACTTCTTGTGCACTTCTTGTGCACTTTTGTACTTATTTACGAATTGTATGTGTGTGTGAAACATACAATGCCAGCCATTGTACATATAGCGTTTGACGCATGCGCAGAGAGAGCAAGAATCATGATATACCTTTCTCTCTCGCACAGATCTTGGACACACTTTCAGTGCTGGCATTCCTCCTCCATGTATATATACTCAAAGGTATATACATATAATACATATAAGTATATATGTACATATATATGTATGTGTGTGTATTCTCTCTCTCTCTCTCTCTCTCTCTCTCTCTCTCTCTCTCTCTCTCTCTCTCTCTCTCTCTCTCAATTTGACAATAACACTTTTTTTAGCACACAATAATTATAATTTATTTATGTATATGTGTAGCCAACAATTTGCAGTTAACAATTTTCCTTGATAAAATTTCTTACTTGTTTCTCTTTAAAATTCAAATAATAAATATAATAATAATAGGATAATCTCATCCAATAGCTTGTTCTTTCTTAAGACCACTGTAATAAGTTTTCAGAAAATTGATTTTTTTTTATTCGCTTAAAAGATGTTTTAAACGTTTTAAGTTTCTAGAATAAGGAGAAAAAAGTTTTATGCCAAATTTTTCATTTTTTCACGTTCATAACACATCTGAAAATTTTAAAGGCGTTTTTCTCAAAACACGATTTTTTAAAACGGCACGCAGTATAATTCCAACAATTTTCATTCTATTCACTCCAAATTTTGACTATATCTTTAAAATAACATTCCGAAGAGAAGTATGTACGGGATTTTCGATAAGTTGATTTTAACATTATTTATTGACAAATAATTGTCCTTTTTTTTTGTCAAAAATTGAACTTGTTACTTTAAATGCTCGCCAATCACACAAAAATTAATATTTTCAAAATCCCCTACGTATTTCTCTAGCTATACTCATGTAGATTAAGAGAAAATTTTTTGTTTTTTTCCAAATTCAAATTTGCGTCAGTTACACTGCGTGCCGCAAATTCGTTTTGTCTCAAATTGGTGGGTGTGATAAAGCCCATAGTTCTTGTCTGAAACAAAGAAACTAAAGTTGACTTGAGAGAAGTTAAATTTGATATGTGACACTCTTCTTTCTAAAGTAAGATATGTAAACATTATACAAACATTGTAGTAGATGTAATTGAAAAGTGAATGATTGCATTGTCGAGTAACTATAAATCTGCGAGAATATTTTTTATATTTAATGTTTTCACATTTGTTTCAGCGTCAAAATTAATGTCTAACGTAAACTCATTATTCACCTCGGCGTACGTCTATCACTGGCCACATTTCTTCAGAGGCAAGGAATTATTTTATCCTCCATCGTTCGACGCTCGTGTTATACTATATCCAACGGATAAAAATTTGAGGGATTATCTGGCTTGGCGACAGGCTGATGTACATATCAATAACTTATATAATACTTGTTTTTGGAATCTTATTTTGAAAGGAAATTTGACCCCGAATCAGGTAAGCGTAAATAATAAAGAATCTAGGATTTAAAAAGTATATATAAAATGTGTTTTAAACATAAAGGCTAGTTGAGGTCATTATCTTGATTAAAATTTTTCTTAGAAATTATCATACAATTAAAAAAAAATTTTCATTTTTATATAAAGTTGATTGACACGGCAAAAAAATCACATAACTGACACAGGGACCCTAGCATTAAAAAGTTTTTAATAATTTCACAAGTTATAGTAATTATGCACAATAAGTCGGTGCACAAGAATAAATCGGTGAGGTCGCCCCTATTGTGCATAATTATCCAAGTTACTAATATTTTAGTTCGAATTTTTGGGTATAGTTCCGAAAAGCGCAAACCTCCGATTGCGCTGAAATTTTAACCAAAGCTTACCCTTGATTAGAGAAGAAAGTCCCTGAAAGGATTTTTGGCGACAAAGCCTCGTTTGCCTCTTGTACAGTACCACATAGGTTTGCGACTTTCCACGCTGTTCGTTTTCAATGTTTTCGCATTAATCAAATATCGACTTTAAAATGTGTGGGTTAGGTTAGAAAAAATTACAGGGAGGGGGTGCATGGAGAGGGGCGGAGCCCCTCCCTCGCCCACGCGTTTTCTGCACAACCCTTTGCGAATTTCCACGCGAAACGAGATATATTTTTCGCAAAACGAGATTATAGAAAAATTTTTTGTTATAAATTGTAAAAAAATTACTTTTTTTTCAAATTTGTAATTAAACTTTTGTTTACGTTATATAAATATATATAACCTTTAAATTAAAAAATTTTCACATATTTAATAAAACAGAAATTTTAAAAAGTGTTTGACGGGATCGATTTGACCCCCGCCGAATTATTTTGAGTCATAACAGCCAAAATAATAAATTTATGTAAAAAATGTATATAATCTTTTTTGTAAGCTATTTATGAGCTTCATTTTTTGTTTCAAACTTTTTTCTCTAAAATCAATATTTTCGGAGATATTTAGTAAGAAGTGTAAAAACTTTAAAAGGGGCTGGGGGACAAACGAGGCTTTGTCGCCAAAAATCCTTTTAGGGACTTTCTTCTCTAATCAAGGATGAACTTTGGTTAAAATTTCAGTGCGATCGGAGGCTTACGTTTTTCAGAACTTTATCCGAATTTTTTTTTACATATATCTGAATCTTTCTGCCAGAAGATTTTATAATAATTCTATCAAAATTTAAATTTTAACATATTGAAAAAACAAGATTGAATTTCGTTAGGATTACGGAGATTTGCACCGTTGAAAAAGGTCTGGAGTCCAAGTGACCCCACGTGTCTGTTAAAAGCTTATAGGTAGTAAAAACTTTTGAAAAAATACATTTTTTCGAAAAATTTTAATGTAAAAGTAGAACAACGTAGAAATATTCTCTGAAAGTTTCAAATCAATCTGATCAATATCCATAGAAATATAGATGTTTATGTCTCCGTCCGTGCGACCTTCCGGAAAGTGCTGAAAAAAAACTGATACTCTAGCATAGAAAACGTCGTTTGCGTTGATAATTCTATATTGTTATTTGTAAAATGAATTGTAATAAAATAACACGAGAAACAAGATCATCAAAAATTGTAAATTAATGTCTAAAAAACGTAAACAAAATTTTAACCCGAAAACAGCACTTGAAACTTTAAACGCGTTTTTCTTAGAACTACATTTTTTAAGTCAGTGTGCACGATATTTTTAAACGAATTAGAACATTTTTCAGAAATAATTTAAAAATTTTTAATATTTTTCAATTTTTTAGTAGGTAGAAATTTTTTTTTTCAGAAATCTCGTCATCAAGTAAAAGCATCTCTCCTTTGGAGAAGGGGTGGCATATATGGTATACACTGGCGCAAAAAAAAAACGAAGCAAAATTTTTGACCGATTTTTAGGCAATCTTTAAAGTGATGCAACTTTGCGAAAAATCATCCAAATTACATGTACTTTTTTTTAAATTAAAGAGCAAAGACTCTGCTTTGAGAATCCTTACGCGAAAGTTTGATTTGTTAAGTGCGAACCTTTTGTATCGCATGAAAACCAAACATGTGTTTTTTAATTGAAAAAAATAAAAGTTTGTTATCATTTTACACAAGTTTCTCGTTAAAATCTTGCTAATATTAAATTAGATTCTTAAAGTTTATTCTTTTCTAAGCAATTTGAAAAAAAATACATGTCGATACGATGTTTTTTGTTGATTGCACACGAGTTTGAAATTTGCACTGCATTTTAGGGTATTTTAGCGAATAAATACGGTATTTTTTTAATATCATGAATTTTGAGTATTAATATGATATTAAACATTGATTTTATTTGTGTTTAACTCAGTCATACCGCCGTCATCAAAGTGACCCGATGTGCATCACGTGGAGAATGACGATCGGATTTTGAACATCATGTGGCTCTGAAATTCATCGGTGGAAATTTGTACTTACTGATCTGAATATAACGGATAGCTGACGTACCAATTTCACTGAAGTCAACAGAAGATCACATTCATCTATACTCATAAACCCACACATACACGTAAACATACATATACACATGCTAATACATAAAAAATAAAAGTTCAAATTTTTTCTAAAAAATCTCAGCCTTTTCAGGACTACATGATGTACAAAATCCAATCGTCATTCTCCACGTGGTGCACATCGGGTCACTTTGATGACGGCGATTTGGTTTTCATGCGATACAAAAGGTTCGCACTTAACAAATCAAACTTTCGCGTAGGGATTCTCAAAGTAGAGTCTTTGCCCTTTAATTTAAAAAAAAGTACATGTAATTTGGATGATTTTTCGCAAAGTTGCATCACTTTGAAGATTGCCTAAAAATCGGTCAAAAATTTTGTTTCGTTTTTTTTTTGCGCCAGTGTACTATAGTGTTTAATGAGACAAGTTTAATGGTGATACTCTTTTTCGTTAACTCTTATTTGTTTGACCCTCAGGGGAAAAATGATATATCCGAAAAAGTAGATACTTTCATACACACACACACACACACACACACACGCACACGCACGCACGCACGCACGCACACACAGAGTGAACGACGAAATGCGTATAATTTATGGGAAGATAGAAAAGATTTTTTTCTTCTCTTTCTCCCTTTTATTTTTCCGTGTGTGTGCGTGTGCGTGCGTGCGTGCGTGCGTGTGTGTGTGTATGTAAGAGATGATGTAACCATGTATGAAAATATTTACTTCTTAGGATGTGTGCAAAATATAACATTCGCAATTATAACTATTAAAATAAAATGTCGCTCTTAATGTACAAACGCAAATTAAATCCGATAAAGAACCGAATTCAATTATAAATATTACTAAATTCGATTAATTAGTGGTGACTTGTAAACATAATCATAGATTTTATGTAGAATGTTATAGAATATTATACAACGTGTTTGGTAACAGAAATAAAAGAACATTTAAGGAGTAATTTTAAATGATAAAAGACGAAATTCTACTTTTTATAAAATCTGTTTCAATTTTTTCTCAACACTGAAAATATAAATTTTTTATTTTAACTATTTTTTTCCAACATACTGGTTTTAGCAGTGCTTATGAATATTTTACAGGCGGAAGAAAAACTTAAAGGTACTATGGCATCGCACAAAAACGAATTGCTCTTCCAAGAATTTGGTATAAACTATAATAACGAACCACCAATGTTCCGAAAGGGTACGACGCTCATTCGGAAGTTAGTAGTCGACGGTACAGGGAGATTGAAATCTGCTATAGTTCCTCTGATAGATGATATTATTGGCGATCGTTTTTGGAAGGAGAATCCAGAAGTAATCGGTTTGAAAAGCTTAGCGACTTATCAATCACCAATTTCAACGAATAATATTAAGAATACGATATCCGCTTCTCTTTCACCTACCATGGTAAAACCTGCGAACAACGTTCTTCCAACTTCACAAGTGACCAACGTGAATGCAGTTAGTGAAGAAGCGCATTCCAATATAAACAAAGACACTAATGAAGATCGAATGCAGTGTGAGAGTGAACACATTTGTAGGAGATAAGTTGTACAAAGTTTATATTTTGTTTTTTTTTTTATATAAAGTTGAATTGAAACTGTATACTCAATGACTTTTAAAAGAGATAATTTGTTACGATTTTTTTCAGAAAAAAGAATTTTGGGAAACAAGAATGCTATAAAAATGAATGTTTCTAATCTTTGAAAATCAACTGTTTCAAATATGTGAAATATTTTAAAATATATAAGAAAATCGTTTAAGAAATAAGATATGTATATGAAATTGTATAATTATATACAAAAGTACAAATAAGCTAATTTTGTTGGTAAATAGTAAATTTGAATTATTTAAATTATCACTTGTGTTAAAAAGAAAATTGGTTTTTTTTGTAACATTTTTTTACAAATTTAAATTTTGAAAGAGAGATAAATTAAAGAAACTTGTAAGTTTTTATTAACGTATACACTGTTTGCAAGATTTTAAACATGTTTTTTTCGAAATAACCTTTTTTCAAATTTCTATCAATAAATTATCTGGTATGATTATTCCAATTAATGCAAAAATTTTAAGTAATATTTTTCTCATCTGATTTATAATCAAATAAAAATTTAAATTTTCTGATTCTTCTGATAAGAAAAAATCTTAAAGTCCAAAATAAAAAATTTTTTTAACAGTTAAGGGGATACTAAACTGCTCTGTTTTATCATTAATTTTCGGACACCGAAATCTTTTTATTGATTGCATGGAATTGAAAATCCTTCTCCAAAATTAAAATACAGATAATAACGCGGTGCGCTGCGATCAATTTCATACGAAAAACGAAAGAAAGTTAGAAAATTATAGTTTTGTTATCGACTTCTGTAGTCAACTCGTGAAAACATTGGCTGCGTATAAAAGTTTTAGACTTTGTACGTATAAAATAAGCCTGGAGCGCACTTGGCATTTCAGCAAAGAACAATACTGTGCTTTTAGAATGAGCCTAGGAACCTTAGAAAAAAAGTTTTCAGTGTTTAAGAGGATCCTATCTGTTTTATCGTCAGAATTGTACAATTTGTTCCAATGTACAACTTTTTATTGCATTTACAGAATTAAAAATTCTCCACAATTAATTCTGGAAAAGGATTTCGAAATCTATAAAAGAAATACATACAAAATTTTATTAATAACGTGCCCAAATGACTCTACATTATCGACCTCGATCAAGTTTGACGAGCAGTTTAGCATCCTCTTAAGTTTTTTGTCAGTTTTATAATATTGATTATTAATTTAATAATCCTGATGCTAACCAGCATGATATATTTTCCCACCCCAAGATATATTATAAAGCATTTGTTGTGCAAGTTCAGTATTAAATTGATAATCAATTTAATGTGATAGTACTGTTCTGGTTTTATTTTAAATGGCTGCGTTTAAAGTCTGAAAGTAATGACGCGTGATTCAAATGAGGTAAAAAATGTATAAATTACAAAAGCATTAAAATCCACTTTAACCATTATTGGCCTATTTCATCTTGAATTATTTACATTTATTTAAAAAATTTAAAGGACAAAAATGAACATCTAAGCCAAAATATTCTTTTAATCTTAAAAAAATAGAAAATTATAACACATGATATATACTTATATTTAGTTGACGAGATCAAAAATGAAATTATTGGTCTGCAGTGAATCTTGATGCCGATTAATAATGTTTTTTGTATAATTTTTACTATCTCTAGCTCATATATGTATATATAAGATCCTACCTTCATTGAGATGTTTCTAAACATTAACATCTGGCTAGTGATTGTTTCAAACCTGAGAAAAATGTTAGCACGCGATTCATATGAACTATAGATAATATAGGGCATTGACATGTAGAATTGACGATTGCAGTGGAAGAGGAAGCAAAACATGTAAAGTGAGAGATAGGTAAGATAATGTCACGTTCAGTCTCTTCGTGATTACAGCAATCAATCAGAGCGTTTCATCTTTTTATTAGAGACATGAAAGTGACATCAACTTGCTTCTTCTTCCACTGCAATTAGCAATCTAGGCTGCGTTCCGACATTCACTACTAGTACTGAAATTCTACAATGTATGTGACGTAAACTATAGATTTTCAGTACTGGCAGTGAATATCGGAACGCAGCCCTAATCTGTCGATAGATACAGGTAATTTCATTTTTATGTTTGACATTTTTATTGGATTTTAAGTTGTTATTATACAATACTCTTGTAAATAAAATTACAGAAAGACTATTGATTATATTAATCATACCATGGAATGCAGTATATTTTTATTTTTTATGATACATCTTTGTGTTAATAATTACAATAATATATGAAAATGATTTACATTAAAGTTATTAATTTACATTGAAGATAGTAAGATACATTATGTACACACATAAATTATGCTATTTTACTTGAAATTTCATAACGATTTAAATCATAATTCCTAAAGCATGCATTTTACTTATCAATATTCGACAGATAACTACTTGTAACATATATTTATTTCATTTTCTAAGATTAATTTTTTCGTAATAATATCGCTCCACATATAATTTTTAAGCGCTTTTCTGGTAACAATTGACTATTACCGCGTATTTTGCACTACGCGAAAGAAAAATAGATTACCATTGGAAAAGTAAATGTAAGTGATTGATATTATTTTAATTTATGCAGTTACATAGTTTAAAATATAGGGATATAATTATCTATTTTTGCACGATGCTTTTGAGCAACGCATTCCGCGATCCATACAATATTACGACATTCTTGCTCCTTCAATTTCAAGTAGCTATAAAATACTCCAAAATGGAATTGTTGAAGGAAAGCATGAACGTTTAAACGAACCTGTGTATATTAAAAAATGGTATTTAATATAGATATTTAAATTATATTGTTGTAATATACATAATATAATATATAAGTTTTCACATTTGCATGTTACAATTATTTTTTTCTTATATGATAACAAATGTACTTACCTCGTGTTCAAAGAACTTGTCTTCCAAGGTCTTATCACCAGGATTGTTACCTGCTCCTTCAAATAAGGCGCTGTATTCCTGTTTAAATATTGATAAATTGTGATTGCAATAGAAATATATATCAGATAATAGAAAGCGTAGGACACTAAAAAATAAACAAAATAAAAAAGAAAATTTATATAATACTAATGTTTTTGCAATAAATAACTAGAAATGTATGAATCAAAGTTTTTTGACATCAAATTAATTCGAATTTTAATTTACTTTATTTAAATCCGAATCAAACTAAATTAAAATTTTACTTAAATCAAATCGAATTATTAAAAATACTTTTATATTATAATTTTTATAAATTATCAACATCACTGTTAGGTTAAATTTTAATATATACATAATAAACATATTTTTGTGTATAAGAAAAATGATATTAATTATAAAGTAATGTTAAATATGATTTTATACGATCAACAATAAACTATTCGTATTTAAACCTTTTAGATTCAAAATTTTTTAAATAGAAATCAAATCTGATTTGATTCAATTTCTATTCAAATAGTTTGTTTTTATAATTAAGTATAACTCTAATTGTATGTACTATTATATATTTCATTTCACTCACGGCGTAATATTCCGCTACAGCTTTCACTTGTTCATAGTCATCGGCTCTCGCTAAGGCGGCCAGTCCGTCTGGATTCAAACGTCCACAGCGTGGATATAATTTTGCACGATCATCTTTACCCAACTCGGTGCCAAATGAATTGATGGTTATAATGATCGCTCTTCTATCTGCTTCAAACTGTAAATACAAAAAAATGTAATAACGTAATAACATTATAATATCACAACATAATATCCTCTTTAATGAAACATAATATCTTACGGCAAGTATTTCACACATGGTATCTGCAGTTGTGCCACCAAGATCTTTGCAAAATTTATAAAACGCTTCTAGATAAGCCTTGTAAAGCGTATTTCTTATTATCTCGATATTCATCTCATCCAAATCTTGCTCGGAAATGCAATCCACGAAGAAGGGTGCTGTAAGAAAATATTACGCAATGTTAGGAGCATTATTTTTAAAAAGTTATTATTTTTGTAAAGAATAACTTGTTACTGTTACTTGTTACTAATTTTAAAAAGTAATGCGTTATCAATATCGTTAATAATTCGTTCCCCTTTTTTATTACTTTTTAAAATAATGTTTAAGTAAAACGTTAGATTTTAAAATTACATTATCTAATAAACAATATGGAAAACTTAAAATTATGGCAAGTTTTTCTTATATTAAATTTATTTAATAATATATAATACTAATATAATATCTAACAATTATGATTTAAACTAATAAAATTAATATTTTTTAACGAAATGTATAATTTTTAATTTCTACAATAACGTAACTATTACAATCGAGATGAATTAATGTTTTTTTAAATTTGTTATCCTAATGTTAAATGTATTTAACATGTATGTTTTAATCAAAATGAAGTTATTTATTAATTTTAATTAATAATCATTATTAGTATTTTCAAAAGAAACTTTGTGCAAGCTATATATAATTAATAAGACATCGATGGTTAAATATATGGGATCTATTGTGAAAAAAGTGAATGATGATTTAACAAATAGCTTATATATTTTTTTAAACTTGAGGAATACTGATCACTGAATATACATCATGTTAAAATTTAAAACATATTCAATTTGGATTTCAAAAATTAAAAAAATACTCGAATTTTTGTAAAAATTCATGTATAGAATGAAGCGAAATATAAATCTAAAAAATGGTCAAATTAATAAATTCAAAATAGTAATATAATATAAGTAATATAATATAACCGATGAAAATTAAACTGTTTAAATTTTTACAAAAGGTCATATAAAAATATTTCACACACATACTTTATATATAATAAGATATTTATTTAACCATGAATATCTTATTAATCATAGTCAAAACAAAAAAATTTCTTTACAGGACTGAAAATCCTAACAGAATATTTAAATTTTGTTTGCAATAAAGTTTCTCGTTACGTCACATGCTATTTACTAAAAAGCATGTAAAAATATCTTTTTTTAACAACTTTAATTATAAATTTCTTAAAATTACAACAGAATGATCAATTTAGAAATTCAAATTCATATTCAGTATCCAAACTAGGAAATCTCATTTTAGTGTAAAAAAAGTCATTTTGTGTTGAATTTTGTTATATGTATTAAAAAAATTATCATATTTACATATATAAATAGTGTGAGGATTAGAAATTTTACTTCTTGAAAATTTATTTTTTGATTTTTTTCCTTTAATTTCCTTTAATTCTTTCAATAAAGAATGTACTTCATAATTGAATCTTTAAGTACTGATAATTAGATTGTGCGATTTTATACCCTTCACTGAATTGTGTGCCAAATAAATTTTTCAGTCTTTAAGACACAGTTATAAGATAAACAAAAATAATGATATCATATTAAATTATGCTAGTCAATTTAATAATAATGATGTTAATGAGTGTCTGGTTCTCCTAATCTCTGTAAAATTTTTTGCAAAATATAACATTTGGGAAAATAAGGGAAACAGATGATTATCAATTTAATATCATGATATTACTACTCTTGTTCATCTTATAACTGCGTTTTGAAGAGCCAAAAAGGACCCCGTAATTTTCTTATGGGAAAGTACTTTTGGTTGAATTGGCTGTAAATGTAGTGTGTGATAGTTTATAGTGTCCTGATCAAAAGTTCCAATGGATGCAAGATCCTAAAATCAACTATTTCTGAGATATTAGTGGTCAAAGGCCGATTGTGAAGCTTTATAATATTTAAGTAATCTCAGGTATATCTTCAATGTCTGAATGCTCTCTCGATCTTGCCTTCAGTAGCTTGATCAGTTCCTGATTTTACCTTCATGTTATACTGTGCTCACATAAATACCTGAGGTTACTTAAATATTATAAAGCTTCATAATCGACCACTGATATCTCAAAAGTGGCTGATTTTAGGATCTTGCATTAGAACTTTTGATCAGAACATCATAAACTATCCCATACTATATTTACAGCCAATTCGACCAAAAGTACTTTCCCATAAGAAAAGTAGGGTCCTTTATTTGTCACACAATCCAGTTAACTTGGAAGTATATAAAACCACATAAATAAATATTAGCACAAAGATCCACCTGTGACCATATAAAGCATGTTCTTAGTTGTGTTTTCACATATCAGTCTATATTCTCTTATTATCCTTCCAATTGGAATCATACCTAGAGGTGTATCTACCAGTACAGCATTGTATAACTCGGCAGGTGTGGCGGCAACATGAATTGCTTCCATTTGCTCAAAACTACCAAGTGGATGACACTTAGGAATCAGTTCTGAGATAGGTCGTTGATGCAAGGTGCCAGTAATTAACAAAATGATATTGTCAATCATGTAACTGTAAGTGATGAAATCCAGAAACTGAGATAGAGGTTCAACAGAATGATTGCGCATATGTTGGAACTCCACGACTAGTTTTTCCCTCAATTTGTCATCAATTACACTAACAGAAAGTGGGGATGGTTCATTAGCCAAAAAGCTACCATAGTCTGTACCAGCCAAATGTAGTTTCAAATCTAAATAAATAATTATTAATTAATTTAAGTGAGAAAAAATAACTTTATAATTTATATAGAATAATGATCAAGTCAATTCGCCTATATAACAAAAAGATATAAAATTGGGCCACTGCTTTTAAACATCTTGAAGATATCTCGCACAAAATCGTGTTTCAGATATTTTTAAGACAATTTGGGCTAAATTTTTCAGCGTTAAAGATTTTCCCTTAAAATCTTTTAAAGCTATATATTTCTTCAAAAAAGTAAAAAATAACACATTACAAACATGTAAAATATCTTTTTCTTCTTTTAATTAAATATATTTTTTTAAACATGAGAAAATTACGCTTGTCGAACAATCAAGTGAATCGAATAAGTGCTTACCTTCGAGTGTTTCGCATTGAACCAAGTTTAAATAATCGCTTTGCTGAAGTATGCCGCATTTAAAACCGCGACACAATCCTTCCAGATAACCACCGTCGATGTTAAATATACATCCCTTCATCTCGCGATGAAAATTTACTTGAATACGTACGTGCAAGAAACCGATCTGTCAAACTTGTGACTCGAGACTCGCCCTTTTCCACAAAATCATATGACCGAGCGAGCAGAAGCTTGTCGCGAGTTCTCACGTGCTATTTATTAAGCCTCGTCTACAGCCAATGATTGTCGAGCTTTAACTAGAAACTAGGCGCTCATTGGCTGTCGCAAGTCGCAACTGGCTGCTTGCGAGTTCTATCGCACTCTGTAGCCTCGTAGACGAGGCTTTATCGATACATTTCGATTTTAAAGATGAGCGCGATTTTTAAATGCTGTATTGTTCCACTCCAATAAATACGTTATTTGTCTGAGATATTATGAAAGTAATTTTTAAAATAAAAATCCATTCCAATTTTTGTTGATATTGTCTAAACTAACTATTTATTATTTATTATTATTATTATATAACTATTTATTATTATTTTTTAAATTTAAAGTTAATTACTAATTATTTTTATGAGAAAAATTAAATTAATCCTTTCAGTCACAGTAAGACATATTAGGGACATATAAATTATTGGCTTTTCCGATCGGCTTGGGTTAATCGCTCCGGAAGCAATTAATGACGTCATAAGACCAATCACAACCATTCTTTTGAAGAAGGGAATAACTGTGATTAGCTAATTCTAGAGGAAAAGAACCTAAAACGGGTAAGCCCCATCGACATATAGAATGGACTAAGCATTGCGATGGGCAAGCGCGCGCCTGCTTTAGAGTGAGAGGTATTACATCTGAGGCCTATGTTTGTCTCTCTTGCAAGCTTCTGATTTGTTATTTCGTCCCCCTCCAGGGCCCCGATTCTTGAATTCATTCGCAAGAGAAACGTATTCGCAAATTCTGTTCTTACAGAAAAGTTGAAAATTTATTGGCTATCGTATGGCTTTCAACCAATAAACTTGCAACTTTTCTGTTAGAGCGGGTATTTGCGCATACGTTTTCTTGCGAATGAATTCAAGAATTGAGCCCCAGAATTCTGGTAGTAGCGTGTAGTATTAAATTTAATACTCCATCTTCATCTGCTCGCTTTGGTATAACGATACACGTTTGTCTTTACCTTTAAAAGCTAAACACAATGGTTTTAAGGTTTAAGTTTTGTGTGCAAAATTACATACGATAAAAATAAAAAGAATATACAAATGCATAAATAAGTACATTAATAGTATTTTTTATAGGACATTATTGTAACATGTATTTATAACATATTGTTTTAAAGCTGTATATAATTGTATTATATACGTAACCTGCAGTTAAATAAATTGTAAAAAAATATATTGACTATGCACATTTCATAGAAAGATGCGCATGGTCCGCAATTTTATTTGGACGGCCCTGCAAAAAAAGAGACAAACATAGGCCTCAGTAAAGACCTATAATCAAATGGTTTGTTCGCGTCGCCATACTCCGACATGCTTCTACTCACTCCAACGCATTCTAATAGGTTGGCGTCATCGGAATCAACGTATTGGAGTGCGTTGGGGTGAATAGGAGCATGTTGAGGCATGTGACGCGAACGGACCCAAAAGGTCTGTTCGCGTCACATGCCTCAACATGCTCCTATTCACCCCAACGCACTCCAATACGTTGATTCCGATGACGCCAACCTATTAGAATGCGTTGGAGTGAGTAGGAGCATGTCGGAGCTAAAGCCCTATAATCAAAGATGCGCCAATGGCCCCCCACCATGACTGCTATCCACCATCGACATCTAGAATGGACTGAGCATTGCGATAGGTTAGCGCGCGCCTGCTTTAGAGTGAGAGGTACTACACCTGAGGCCTATGTTTGTCTCTTTTGCAAGCTTCTGATTTGTTATTTTGTCCCCCTCCATTCACGGAGGAGGACGAAATAACAAATCAGAAGCTTGCAAGAGAGACAAACATAGGCCTCAGGTGTAGTACCTCTCACTCTAAAGCAGGCGCGCGCTTGCCTATCGCAATGCTCAGTCCATTCTATATGTCGATGCTATCCACCATCTTGTACCCATACGGTGACTGGATGGGGGCTGGGGCCGGGGGCTGGGATCTGGGGCTGGGGTCTGGAGTAGTGGAGATAGTAAACAATGCGAGCCTGCTCCAAGTTGTACGCAGCCATATAACAGATGCAAATTTAATTTTTCTTGTTCTTCCTGAGTGTATCGTCAAAATATAGTGACCCTAAAATGCAGAGATTGAATTACCTTATAATTTCTGACACATATTTCTTTAATCTATACTGCTCAACACAGAGCACTCTCCCCTCTTCCCAGTGATGAGATGCGGGCCGGGTTTTTCGCGCATGCGCATTGAGAATAGCAATAAAGCAGTGATGTATAATGTGCCTAGATTATGGGCGCAAAAATCTTGGCAAAAATTTTAGCGGGATTGTTGCAGGAAGAAATTAGAAAGGTACAGATATATTTATTTAGATATCCCAGATAGCACAAAATATTTATAAAATATTTATAAAATATTTATAAAAAGGAAAAATATTAATGATAAATATTTTGTACATATTTTTATGTCCAAATTTGTCAGGTATAAAAAAAATTATGATAAACATTTAGGAAAATATTTAAAATAAATATTTATATCATTATTATTAAAAAATATAAAAATATTTCAAGTTCATATACATATTTTTCAGTACATTTTAAAAATATATTCTATATATTGTTTATAATAATTTTGGTATTATTTCTAAATGGTTTAAAAATAATTATATAATTTTCAAAAAATATTTTTTGAAAATAAATTTGTAAAATATTTATAAATATTTATGATAATATTTTGTGCTATCTGGGATATATAGATATATAAATATATTTGTACATATATAGTACTTGTTTATATTCAAAAAAATTGCCCCATTGTATACAGGCGATTAATGGTACATCTTTCTTCTCTTATTAGGTACGTTACTGTTACTGTTCTCGCCACGCATGCGCGAAAAACCCGGCCCGCATCTCATCACTGCCTCTTCCTCGCCCAGCGTGGGTACGCAATGGCGGATAAACCATGTGACTCAAGTGACCAATCAAAATTGTGTTCGCCATTGGCGAATCTTTGATTATAGGTCTTTAGTCGGAGCATGGCGACGCGAACAAACCAAAAGATTCGCCAATGGCAAACATAATTTTGATTGGTCACTTGAGTCACATGGTTTATCCGCCATTGCGTACCCACGCTGAGCGAGGAAGAAGGGAGAGTGTTCTGTGTTGAGCAGTATAGGTTAAAGGAATATGTGTCAGAAATTATAAGGTAATTCAATCTCTGCACTCTCGAGGGTCACTATATTTCGACGATACACTCAGAAAGAACAAGAAACTTTCTTGTAACAACTGTTAATGATAAGTTGCATGGTGTTATTTTAAAAAATCATATATCTTTATGTATAAATATTATGCATAAATATTTCACTAATGTGAAACTAATAATAATCCCAGTGAACACAGTAATATAGCAGCAGTGTAACAGTAATGTAACCGAATATAACAGGTTACGTTACTCTGAAATTACACGTAACTTACATGTAAGTTACAATTTCCGACTCAGCAATATAACATGTTATAATTACATGTTATCTAACCGTTACACAACAGTTACAAAGAAAAATAAAATAAAATTAAAATTTCATTTTTTTGAAATTATTTTTATCAACAGCACATACTACATTTAGGATAAATTTTTATTAATTAATTAAATTTAAATTATGTTATTTTTTATTTTATTCTTACTTGCCGCTGCTAGGTTTGAACCCGGGACCTTGTACTCTACCTGCTACGCCAATTTGACTCATCGATATGGGTACTTGTTATTGTCTACATGTACCTATATGTAAACTGACGCGACTATATTATTTTTTATAAAAGCAATTAAATTTTGCAAAACATATTAAAAATAAATAGCATTAATTTATTTACTTATTAATTTCATTGTTAAATTTATCTTTTTCCATAACCTTAATAATTTGATGGAAATTGCGATCTATTTAGCACTAATCTTTGAAGCGTTCAAATGATTAATTAGATGGTTAACTATATAGATCATAATTCTAAGAAAAATTGAATAGTATTATATGTACATTTATTATTCTGTTTTTGTTCAGCACATGATGAATTTAGATTTTGTATATTTTTTGTTTGCAGTAATTGTAGACAAACCGTTATTTTTGAAAACATTATCTTTATAATAATTTTTTTTATTATTAAATAGATCTGTCATTCAGGATATGTTATGTCTGATTTTTGAGTCAACTACGACGCATCGTTCCGTAATAACATTGATACGAATGTGTTATGTTACGATTATACAATTTTTGTTGAATAACTGTAACGCCAAAACGATGTATAACAGCTAGATCACTTGCGTATAACAAATATTACGTAACAGGTTATTTCCATGTCATATAGCACCTACATATCACAAGAATAACAATGTTAAATTACAAGTAACTTTCATGTTATATTGCCGCTATAAAATGTGTTCACTGGGATGTTTACAATAAATTTTTTTAATTTGTAATACAAGTGCATAGTAAATTAAGATATACTGTAAACAGATATACGTTAGATATGCGTTAGATAGTTATACGTTATAATAGATACGTTATAATAGAAACTTGATAGACAAATAAATAAATAAAATATTTGTAAATAAAATAATCTCTTTAATATTACTTTAGACAATACTTTAAAAATACATGATTGTGTTATATAATTACTATTTTAATGAAGTTAATAATCTTACCATACATTAAAAACAGATTATTTTTAATTGTAATAATCAAATTATTTATGTCGTACTTTTTAGGTTACCTGCTACAAACTCACGGAACTCGCAACTCACAACTTGCTCGTGATGATTTGGCTATACCGGGGGTGCGTTTCGAAATCTACTGCCAGTACTGACAGTACTGTTTTTTCGTTCCGAAATCGTTTTCAGCGTGCTGTCAGCAACTGTAAATTACTATCTATTCTACAAAAATAGACCCTAGGGAATTACTGACTTCCGGCTAATTTTACACATTGTCCGGAGGTAGTGCAAATTCAGTAAAGCATATGGCCGCCGTCCGCCGTACATTAATGTGTATAATTAAAATTGACGAGATTGTTAAAAAATTAATTGTAACAATGGAAACTGTTCGATACGAACTTATTGATGGCGACAATAACATTTATGAAGTGTTTCTGAAAATCACGCGATGATTATATCACACAATATTTTGTTCAATAATGAAATAATAGAGAAATTCTATTTTTTTATTATAATTCCTACCTAAAATGTGCTTTGAATCCTTCATCCGAAAGTAAAGCAATAACATTTTCAATATAATTTTTTATGCGTGGCCTTAATTCCAATGGTCTACGCTTAGTAATCATGTTTAAGACATTTAGAATTTCTTCCTCATCGTCTGATGAACTGTCACTGTCACTATTAATAACATTCACAATACCTTGCACTGCAATTATAATTGCATTGACATTTGCCATAATTAGATTGTATAAAGTTAGGTTTTTATGATGGCATCAACAGTTGCTGGTTTGACTGTAAACGCATTCCGTTTTTTAGTGTTGCCAGTATTCACTGGCGTTTCGGAACAGCTCAAACCCAGTAACTTCAGTAGCAGTACTGTCAGTACTGTCAGTAGATTTCGGAACGCACCCCGGATAGCATTGAGTTGTCACGAATCATGATGATAGTAGATGGTTGTGCTTATCATATATTTCGGTCCTAGAGAAAATTACTCGGATAGCTATTATCGTAAACACCCAGTAAAAATAAACAATGCGAGCCTGCTCCAAGTTCTACGCAACTATATAGCAGCTGCAAATTTAATTTTTCTTGTTCTTCCTGAGTGTATCGTCAAAGTATAGTGACTCTCGAGAGTGCAGAGATTGAATTACCTTATAATTTCTGACACATTCCTTTAACCTATATTGCTCAGCACAAAGCACTCTCCCATCTTCCTTGCCCAGCGTAGGTACGCAATGGCGGATAAACCACATGATTCAAGTGACCAATCAAAATTGTGTTCGCCATTGGCGAATCTTTTATTATAGGTCTTTACTCTGATTGGTTAATTCTTTTCTGCATTATGTATTTAGCCCGTATATTTCAGTGTTCGAGGGTCAATCTATATAAAAGTCTATGGCCATTTAGATGAATTAAATATGTTTATATATGTTTTGTTGGTTTTATGCTTTGAGTATATATAGTGTGCTTTCCAGCAAGACACAGTGTAACACAGTGTCCATTAGTGTGACAAAGAACATGTCAATGTGTCTTGCTCACATTAGTGGACACTGTGTTGCACTGTGTCTTGCTGGAAAGCACACATACATGGAGGAGGAATTGCTATGGTTTCATGTAGACCGAAAGTGTGTCCAAGATCTGTGCGAGAGAGAAAGGTATATCATGATACTCGCTTTCTCTGCGCATGCGTTAATATCATTATCTGCACCGCAGTTTCAACATTTCTTGTGCACTTTTGTACTTGGGTGCGTTCCGTTTCACGCATGAAGCGCATGGAAAACTTAAAGATCGTTCCGTTTCACTCCATGCGCAATTCATGCGCGCATGGGAATGGTCTCCCGCGCCCCACCACACAGCGCATGAGAACGCATGAACTGCCTCAGCTCTCGAGGGCTATGTTCCGTTTCAACGCATGATGCGCATAATGCATTGTTCATCCTTGTTTAACGTTTGACAAACAACAAGGATAAACGATGCAACATGCGTATTATGCGTGAAACGGAACGCACCCGAGGTGAGGCAGCTCATGCGATGTCTATGCGCGACAGCCATTTTGGTTTTGCGCATAGAGAAACGGAACGGACTCATGCGCTCATGCGATGCGTTGTCGTCTCATGCGGTCTATGCGTGAAACGGAACGCACCCCTTGAGTACGTTCCGTTTCACGCATGATACGCATGATGCATCGTTCATCCTTGTTGTTTGTCAAACGTTAAACAAGGATGAACAATGCATTATGCGCATCATGCGTTGAAACGGAACGCAGCCCTTATTTACGGATTGTATGTGTGTGTAAAACATACAATGCCAGCCATTGTACATATAGCGTTTGACGCATGCGCAGAGAGAGCAAGTATCATGATATACCTTTCTCTCTCGCACATATCTTGGACACACTTTCAGTGCTGGCAAGTGGCATTCCTCCTCCATGTATATATAATCAAAGGTTTTATGGCAATATGATAAAATCTCTGCTGCATGCATCGACATATAGAATGGACTGAGCATTGCGATAGGTTAGCGCGCGCCTGCTTTAGAGTGAGAGGTACTACACCTGAGGCCTATGTTTGTCTCTTTTGCAAGCTTCTGATTTGTTATTTCGTCCTCCTCCATTCACGGAGGAGGACGAAATAACAAATCAGAAGCTTGCAAAAGAGACAAACATAGGCCTCAGGTGTAGTACCTCTCACTCTAAAGCAGGCGCGCGCTTGCCCATCGCAATGCTCAGTCCATTCTATATGTCGATGGCTGCATGTAGCTGCATGATTGATATGTGACGTGCGTCAATACATGATACGAAAGTATATAGTAATTGTGAAATATATTCTAATTCGTCTCATTTCTGCCAATATTTTGCTAAATATTCATATTATATTATAATCGACAAAACAAAATGTTTAGTAAGAAAAAAGAATCGAGACAGTCTAGGCCAGTTGGTAGTTTAGAACAGGTATATCACTATTTTTTCTGTCAATACGTATATGTGTAAGATTTCTTCTCATTAATATTTTTTTGAAAGCTTATAGTTTGAGACATTGCATTTTGGATATAAATCTAAATTTAAATTAAATTAATATAATTTTTTTATAGTTAAACATAGATGTAATACCCTACATATATGTTTGTACTTTGTTTTACTAATTTGAGTTGGTATTAGATATTTTCTAATCAATTATTTCTCTTTTTTTTATTTATAATGTTTTACATGGCATTTTTAGTATGGCATTTTTGAAGTACCTGACCTAAATATTGATAACATTGATGATATGAAGGATGATGATAATGATGAAAGTTTAGAAGCTGAATTAGCTGCTTTAGCAGCTGGCAATGATACAGGTTATAAAAGCAGACGCAGTGGTAAGCTGGATTTACATATTGTATACTTTATGTAAGAAAACAATGTCTGAAAAAATTTTAACAAATTGTTCTCTTATTGCCAAAAAATACCATGGACAAAGAATGAAGTTTGTTACTTATTTTAAGGGGATCCTAAAGCATGGTCTATAATATATGGAGTAAGCATAGAGTAAGAAGTAATAGTAGACATAAGAGCGTAAGCGATAAATTAATTTTATTTCCTATTCCTACTTCATCTTTTATACTTATAGTCAATTAGGATGCAGGAATAGCTGTGAACAGTGCAAACACTAGTTTCATAAAATCATAGAAAATTATATGACAAATTGTTACTCTTATTCTTATTCCTTACTCTACGCTTACTCCATGTATTATAGACCATGCTTAAAGTGTCCATCAAGTCTGTTCGGGGTCATTAATGTAGAATCATTTGTGCATTATCATTAACAAAATTTCATATGTATTTTTTTTACAAATTTGGAAAGCCTTTTTCAGAATTAAAGTGTATTAATATCATTATATGAACTGGATTTTATACTGAGAATATATAAACAAAATGTTTTTTAGATTCCTTTTTTTAAAACCTATATCTGAATTTGTAGTTATAAAAAGTTTGTGAAACTAATCTTTTTTTCTAGATTTAATCTTAGTTTGAATTGCATGATATTGTTTGTTATGCTATCCTAAAGGAATACAGTTTTATTTTGTACATATATATAGTAGATTTTGTATACTAAGCAAATATTGTCATCAAGTGACAGTTCTACGTACCAAAAATAATTTTTTTTTGTTTTTTATATTAAATCAACCATATTCCCCTAGATTTTGATGCGTACTTTAATTCTATAAAAGTTTTACGATTCTATAAAGCCATTTAAAAGATTAGTTTAATGAAAAAATGTTGGTAAAATAGATAACTTTAGGATCCTTAAAGTTAATTTTGAAAGTTTATTTAAAAAAATATTTAATAAATAATGTTTACCAAAATAATTATAAAACCTTTAACAATAATGTTAATGGATATTTTATAATTTTTTTCAGTTTTTGAAAATTTTAAAAAAGAAAAATAATCAAATGTAACAGATCCATGTATTTAAGATTAAATAACAGAAATTTATTGTATAGCAATAGCTATAACTATTTTGTAAAAATCACAGATATAATTATGACTGTTGTTGGAAATATTTCAAACAATATATTATATATATATATATATATATATATCTGTGTGTATGTGTATTCTTTATATATATAATATATATATACATATATATTTCTATATGTATTTTCTATTTAGTATTTTATTATATATATAATAATACAATAATAGAGGAGAGAAGATGGTTATAGACTAAATGTTGGGTTACAGAATTCATGATATCGTGTATACTTTGTGTTGATTCTGGGAAAAACTGTCTAAGTTACTTTTCTACATACTATTTAGATATTAGGTGTGTGAATTAATTCGGTCCGTTTTTTTCTTCCAAAAAAAGACTTTAGTGTAAAAAAAAAAGAGAAAGTACACTAATCAAAGTATTTGCCATCGCTTGCTATTATTTTATCCCATCTGTCTGGCAGTTGTTGTATTCCGTGACGGAAAACGACTCGTCCTTCGAAGCGATCCATTCATTGAGTCACTTTTCTATTTCTTCATAATTGCTGGAGTGTTAGTCCAAAACTCTATGTACCATCGATTTGAACAAGTGATAATAGGATGGAGCTATGTCTCGTGAATACAGCGGGTGAGGTAAAATGTCCCAGCCAAGTGCTTCCAAGGTGGCCTTCACAATCTTTCCAACATGTGGCCTGAGCGTTATTGTGCTGGAAGTGTCACTCTGTCGTGTCTCTTTGCATATTCCGGCCGCTTATTCTTCAATGCGTTGTTTAAATGGATCAATTATTATTGGTAAACTACGGTAGTGATGGTTTGGCTCTGTTTTAATAGCTCATTATTGATTAGCGCCTGCAATTCCTCGTTTTCGAACTTTTTTGGTTGACCTGGACGAGGCTTGTCATTAACACTGGAATCATCAATTTTGAATCGTCGAAACTATTCTCTGCATGATTTATCGGTGGGAACACTTTCACCACAAACTTCTACGAGCATTCGATGAGCTTTAGCGGTTGATTTCTTCAAATGAAAACAGCAAATGAGAATTTCCCGGAAATGATGTTTTTTGGATTCGAATTTCGACATTTTCGAATCAGATAAACACGATGTAATTGTTATAAACCCAAATGCTTATCAACTGAATATTATTGCCAGATGTCAATACTAAACCATAAAGCCTTTTGCAGACATTAGAAGTTAGAAAATTATATAGTACAGCAATTGACTGCCAAACGGACCGAATTAATTCACACACCTAATACAATATGGTTATTGGTTATTAACCACTTCGGCATTGACGCCATATGGCGCGGAAAATGTGTGCCCCAGGGGGCATGACGCCATATGGCGCACATCGTTTATTTTTTAATTGGCTGGATCGATTTGCATGAAAATTGATATTCAAAGATTTTTTGTGTCGTTGAATATGAATCCAAGGTCCAAACTCCAAAATTCAAAATGGCGGACCCAAAATGGCGGACCTAAAATAATCAAAATTTTCCAATTATTATGAAAGCTGGTATATAGGGGTTTTTGGGTCGCTGAGTACGAATCCAAAATCAAAACTCCAAAATTCAAAATGGCGGACTCAAAATAATCAAAATGTTCCGATTGTTATAAAAGCTGGTATCTAGGGGTTTTTTGTATCGCTGAGTACGAATCCAAAGTCAAAACTCCAAAATTCAAAATGGCAGACCCAAAATGAATCTAAATTTAGCAATTTAAAAACCCCTGTATTATAAGTTTTATCCAAATAAATTAAATTAAAATATTTTTGGCCTGCCATATTAGATCCGCCATTTTGAATTTTAAAATTCTGATGTCTGATTCGTAATCAGCGACCCCGAAAGCTTTTAGATACAAAATATCTTTGAATTGCGATTTTTTTTTCTTGTCCACGGGCACGAACAGTGAAATTTCGCCTGTCGACAAAGTGGTTAATGTTTTATTGTCATGAAAGCTGCGTTTCAGTATTGCAGGTAGCCAAAAGTTTTATAATTGTGTATTCTTTATGTCATTTTAAGAAATATGTCATATTTTTTATTTTTAGTGTAATTTGAAGAGCTTGAATATGGTTTTTATATAAATGATAATTAAATTTAATATTTGACGTAATGTATGCATAAATTTGACATGTAAAGTTATTATTTGCGTTCATGATTATGGAATACTTGCGAGTGTCACGAGTCTGAGTTCTATAATTTCCTCGCACGTAATTTTGTCACACTTTTACAATACTTATTAGCTATTTATTGTAATATGTTATGATACTACTACAATGCATAAAGTTGTAAAACCTAAAAAGATTTTTTACATATATTTTTGATACTTTTGTGTAATATTATGTATAAGATGCTGATACTTTTATAAACCACATTAATTTTTTTTAAATTTAGAAATAAAAATGATTTGAGAATATTTGTTGGCAGTGTATTCTTTTACAGGTTTTATAATCGCAATTTTTTTGTCTTTAGAAAATTGTTAATTATGTTCGTTACATATATCCGAACAACTTCTATTTATAACATGATTGATAGAACTTTGTGACTAACAAACTTATATCGGCAAGAATTATGTCACACATAAATATTTACGGATTTTTTTTAATAAAAGAAAATGGTGGTTTGTATTCCCACCTTTTCTCCTCTAATAAAATTAATGTAGTATATTATTATTATATAAAACACACATATATGCGCGTGTGCTCAAAATTTGAAGTATACAATTTAAGTACTTTTGGGCTTAAAATGTTTGTTATAAACTTTCGAAAGCAATGTGGTGTTTTTGAAAATTTAAAATGGCGGTGACATGGCGCTTAAATTGCGCAAAAATCTTGAATTGTATAAAAATATATGGAAGAAAGATTTTTTAAAGTCTCAAAATTTAATAAAAATTACTTTACTCGTGAACAAGGCCTTATCGCGAAAATGCAGTCAATTTTTGTAAATTCAATGTGGCGAATCAATGCTACAATCATGTGAATATATCAAAACCATTTAAATAAACTTGAAAATGCTCACTCGGTGATTTCCGTGATCGCAAATTACGAAAAAGAATTTAAATTTTAAAAATTAAAAATAGCGTTTTAAAGATGGTGGGGCCATAATGGCTGTCAAATGATAAAATACCACGACGCAGTCATATTCAATTAAAAATACTTGAATAGGTTTAAACATTGTAAATTGAGTTTGTATAAATGAATTTATATCGAAAAATTTGTTTTTACATATTTTTATCAAAATTCCTCGTTTACGAGTAAAGTAAATACATCCCAGGTAGCAAACACAAGTCATTTTGACGTCAAATTTTGGTTATTCCCAGACTATTATTGACGTTACTAATTGACGACTTAATGACGTTAAAATGATGGTCTAATGCACTCAGAATTAGTTGCACATTTCGCCTCGATTCCTGAGGCACCGCCTGCTATACCCTCACTACCGCTCTAGGCTCAACGGCCGAGCCGCCGATCGTGCGCGTGGCCTTGTGTCTCAGGAGCGTCCTACGATAGATATGCCTGGTCCATTCGCGTGATTAAAAAATTCTCTTGCGCTGTGAATAATTTTTTTATTTTTACAGACAATTGAAGTTATTAATATTATTTTTCCTCCTGAGTGATGTGGAAAGCTATTGACAAAATTGCAATTATTACATTGTGTTATATTATGGTCATTATATGTATATACAAATATGTTTATAAACGTAAAAATAATATTAATAACTTTAATTGTCTGTAAAAATAAGAAAATTATTCACAGCGCAAGAAAATTTTTTAATCACGCGAATGGATCAGGCATATCTATCGTAGAACGCTCCTGAGACACAAGGCCACGCGCGCGATCGGCGGCTTGGCCGTCGAGCCTAGAGCGGTAGTGGGGGTATAGCAGGCGATGCCTCAGGAATCGAGGCGAAATGTGCAACTAATTCCGAGCACTGGCTCTATTTTGGATTGCTAGACTCTAATGTCACAGACCATTGACGTTACAATAAAGACATATTTTACATGTTCTATCTAGCACTTGCATCCACATTACAAAAATTTTTCACCGTAATGGTGTACTACATACCGCGACTACGTAAACTACAATTACATTCTATTTATTGATTAACCCTTTCGGCATTGACGCTATATTGTGCGGAAAATATGTGTGGCCCAGTGGGCATTGATGTGCCATATGGCGCACGTTGTTTATTTTTTAATTGGCTGAATCGATTTGCATAAAAATTGATATTCAAAGTTTTTTGTGTCGATGAATATAAATCAAAAGTTAAAACTCTAAAATTCAAAATAGTTGACCCAATATGGCGGTCAAAAATAATCAAAACTTTCCGATTATTATGAAATCTGGTATCTAGGGATTTTTTGGATCATTGAGTACGAATCCAAGATTAAAATTACAAAATACAAAATAGCGCTCAAAAATAATCAAAATTTTTTAATTGTAATGAAATCTAGTATCTAGAGGGTAGAATGTGTATTTGCAAATAAACATATATATCAACACATAAATACTTATCCGCTATTTTTAATGACAAAATTTTGTATTTCAAATTTAGCAATTCAAAAATCCTTGAATGTTATTTTTTATAACAATAGATTTTAGTTTTTAATCAACACATTGGATCTGTTATTTTGAATTTAGAATTTAAACCTTGGATTCATATTTAGCAATCCAAAATACCCACAGATACAACCCAGATAGCACACGGATGTTCTTAGGACGTCCTCAGGACGAACTTCGTGGATATCCTGAGGACGTCCTGATTTTATCCCGGGACGTCCTCAGGACATCCTGAGGAATAGCAAACGAGCGCCACTTTTTAGTCCTCAGGACATCCTGAGGACAGTCCATTGGACATCCTGAGGACAGTCCATCGGACGTTCTGAGGGTACCATAGGATTTCCTCAGGACATCCTCAGGAATAGCAAACAATGACCACTTTTTGTCAGATTTTTTAGATTTTTTTTTTTAGGATTTTTGATAAATGTATCGATTTTTTATAAGAATTGAAACGTTTCTCAGAAAAATTTAAAAAATAAAAAATTCCGATTAATTTAGAAAATTTTTTAAATATTTCTAAGTATTTTTAACAGTTTTTGAGAATTGAAAAAAAACTTTAACAAAAAATTAAAAGTTTAAATTATCTCTACGATAATTTTGTAAGAGGAAGAAGAGACTATACATGTTTCAGCGACAGTTGTACCTGTTAAAGCATGTTTAATCTCTGTACCCGAGAAAACGGTCACCCATCCAAGTATCAACCATCGCCGACGATGCTTGACTTCGAAGACCATACGCTTCCTAACGCTTCGTGATGATCCATGAGTATTTCTTGTTTATGCATACATATTTGTTATAGATCATTACAGTAGATGTTGTCAGAAGGATGAAACATAGTTAACTTATATTTTTATAAATAAATATAAAGTTTTACAGTTTTTTAAAATCATTTTTATATATGCGCGCGAAATAGTATGTGGAATAACTTATTAAAAAAAACTGTTTTTGCGCCGTTTGTATAAAATAAAATAAAAAATTATTTAATGTCATCTTTTATAATTTTTTAGTATTGCTAATATGCCATATTGTTTCAATAAATGTGACATTCAATCTGACTTTGAAGTCAACATTTTTACACATTTGATTTTGCAATACATTCTAGAAATACGTACGATATATATTCAAAGATTTCTCACTTGCTATATTAATTTACCCGTCTTTTTCAAAAATTACTATACGTCCAGGATGTCCCTGAATACTATTTTAGGATGTCCTGAGGACTTTTATAGGATGTCCTGAGGACTCTCTTAGGACGTCCTAAGGACTGTCTTGGGATGTCCTGAGGATTGTTTTAGAATGTCCTGAGGACTGTCTTAGGATGTCCTGAGGACTTTCAGAATATCATATTCTTAGAACATTCTGTGCTATCTAAAATGTCTGGTATTTATACAGTCATTATATTTAGTTTATTTTCAGACATTATGTAGCTAATGCAACTCTTTATACAATATTTTAAGAATAACGTTTTCAGCTAGAATACATATATCCTCAGGACATCCCAAGGATGTCCTCAAGACATGAGTAAAATTTCAATTTATATTGATACTATTACAGAATTTAACATTCTAAACTTACTTTAAAAGTCAAATTTATACATAAAATATTTACAATAATACAACTATATTATATCCTGACAAGATCCCAGGACATCCCGGGACATATTCAGGATGATCCTGAGGACGTCCTGTGCTATCTGGGAAGGTATCTTTGAATTGCGATTACTTTTTTTTTCTTGGCCACAGGGATACGAATAGTGAAATTTCATTCACGCGTGCGATTGTCCACCTCCACGTGGTGCACTCTGACGGCGATATGATCGAGTTAAACAATAAAATTAATCATCATATTGATACCGTAATATATTGATATCGCAATATCATATTGATACCGTTTCATGGTATCTAAAGAATACTGTATTTATTCGTTAAAATACCTTAAAATGCAGTGCAAATTTCAAACTCGCGTATAATTAACAAAAAACATTGTATCGACATGCTTTTTTTTAATTGCTTAGAAAAGAATGAACTTTAAGAATCTGGATTAATATTAGCAAGATTTTAACGAGAAACTTGATACGCCTTCCGCGAAACTTGATAGAACTTCCGCCGCCTTCGTCATACATTCCAACATCTTACCCTTCCTATTCTTTTTTACCACATCCTCTGTGATGAAAACCTTAAAAAATTTAACCTTAGGGTCTCCTCATGCCTTTTCTCCTTTCCCTTGTCTCTTCTTTTAGCCACAATCATTTTTCTCTTTATCTCCGTTTTTCCTCTTTTAGCTCTTTCTTCTTACTTGCACCTTATTTTTACTCTCTCCACTTCTTTCTTTCTCCTGTGCTCTCTTTTGCATTTCGAACCTTGCTCTCTCTTCTCTTCCTCTTTTTCTACTTACTTTTGTGTGCATTTCTCTTAGTAGAATTCACTTTCTCCAAACATCTTATTTCTCTCATTTTTCTCTTCAGCTTCTTTATTCCCTCCATGTCCTCTACTGTTTTTTTTTATTTTGTCTTCTCTTTTTAGCTTGCTAAATTTTATGTCTGCTTTTTCACCTGTTTTCTCTCTCGTCTAACCTTCTTTTCATGTGTTTGATTCCACTTCTCGATCTTTCCGATTTAATACAATTAGTCGGTATATTGATATTTCGATCCATCATACGTAGTTATTTCCTCTCCTTGCATTCTGCCTCTGGCCGGCCAATCGCGCTTCTCATCTTCTTCCACCCATGCGCAAAGATCTCTTGTCTGTTCTTTTTTCACACCTACTGCCGTCTTTAGCCATCTTTCTAACGCTCTTTTCTTCGCTCCTGCAACCTACTCCTATCTCCACCGCTATCTGTCATCTCTTTCGTTCCTCCTTCCGCTTGCACCTTTAGGCGCCCTCTTCGTCCTCATCTTCACGTCACCTTTCTTCTCAACATCTTTCCTTTAACACATTACTTAAATTTTTTTCTTATTCTCTTGCTTCTTATTCTTCTATTTTCTTCTCTCCAATGTCTGGCTTTTTTTTCACCTCCTGCTGTTGCTTAGATCACCTTTCTTCTCTCCTTAGCCGGTCTCACACTTCTTACTCGCAAAAACTCTGAGACAACACTTTTACCGGTCGCCATCCTGTTAGCACCAAGAGCGCTTAAATTGCATGCTTCAATTTTGGTTCAATACAAATTTTGGTAGAGAGGTGATCCAGTTGACGTGGGACGTTCCATATATATGTATACAGTTTAGTCAAAAATATTTTAAAGTTTTTTAATACTTTTAAATAGAATTTATGCAACAAGTGTGGTGAGTCGGCTAATTGCTCGTAAGTATGGGAAATGGACGTACGAATCGAAGGCGAGTGCATTCACCCGTACGTGTGGCAATAGCCGATCTACACATGTTGCACGCAATATTTTTTGTTACCTGTGCATCAAAATGTTAGTTGAGTATGAATTGACAGGTGAGAAAAGAATTATTTTGGCGTTTGCAACAATGCAGCATGATACATCTTGCATAATTTAATCGTTTTTAATTTTTGGTATATATTGAATTGTAGTCCGAGTTAATTTTGATTGTTTTTAAATTCGAGTTGTAAGCAGAACTATTAAAGTTGCTCGCAACTTTTAGTATCCCAATTTAAGGGGCTGCGGAAAGTCAGAAAATATTGAAGGTTAAGCGAACACAGCGGGTGATTATAAACCAGTGCGTAGGATTACAATTTGGATGAATCTTATTGGATGGATATTGAAACCTTAAGTAAATATAGTAAATATAAAGCAAATGTAATAGTAAATGTTTCTACTTATATCAATATGTAATAATAATGATAATATGTAATAATAATAGTAACAATAATAATGATAATATAATTATATAATACATTGCAATGTATTAATAAATCATGATTTATTAAATGTAATTAAATGTGCTGTGCGCAACTAGAAATTAAAAACGGCTAAATTATTGGCGTTTTTGATAGGAGCTAGGTTAACACATCTTAGGTTCTTTTTTTCTAGAACTAGCCAATCGCAGTTTATTCTTTAGAAGAATGGCTGTGATGATTGACCAATGATGTCATTAAATGGTGCTAAGTAAGGTTTGCTTGCTATTTGGCTATTTGGACCGAAAATGGCGACCACTTATAAGCTCAAATGTTGTAATTTACACACACCAAAAACAATCCACACACACTACAGATATGATCTGTGTTACGACGCGCACTAATACAACTCCCAAAAATGGTTGACCATGCGAAGATCTTACTTAGCGCCATTTGTCCATCGACAGATTTTGCCTAGATGCTCTGGGCCAGAGCCGGTCGACAATGCTATGCAACGGATGTATCAGGATGCATCGTTGCGAATTAAAAGAACACAACTTTTCTGTGCATAGGCAACAAAAAATATTTTTAACTGTAGGAATTTAATTCTTAGATGAAGCACTGGGTTATGCATACACAAGCTATACTGAATAGTAGTAAGCATTCACATACTGTAAACAGTGTTCTTGGTGACGCTTTTTTGCGCATGCGCAATGCGGTCATAATGAAATCCAGTAACATATCTATAACAATACGCTTATGGACGGAGAAGTAACGTACCTATTCTGTAACTTTTAATAATTTTCGATATTGTACTTACATATACGTTGTATAATTTTTTTATTACATTAATACTTGTATAACTAGTAATATATATAACAATACTGACATTGATACAGAATAGGGCTCTAAAAGCACCCTTTCTCATATAAGATAGATACATCCATCAAACTTATATTCAATGCGCAAGCGCGAGAAAGCATCACCGAGAACAACACTGACTGTAAGGGATAGCGAGAGCTAGAATAGGGATAAAAAAATGTTTTATATCTCTAATACTAATCTTTTACCACAACAGTAAGAATTCAGTCTGTAGGTGTATTACATCCTCTAGGTCTAGAATATTAAAAATAATTTTTAGTACTTGAATTTATTGTTAATAAGTAAAAATAAGTAAAACATTTTTAGCATTTAAACATTTTTAAATATTATTTTAAAGAATCTCTAAGCAATTAAAGTTTAAATAGTTTGTGTAGTTTTTATATTCTTTGAAATTACTTATTAAGTCACTTATCTATTGCTCTATCGCGTATTGCTATCTAATACTTTCAGGTTTTCCCCTTGTCCTTCTCTTTTTTCCTTACTTTTTTCACCTTTTCTCCACCTTTATTCTCCTCGTTTTTCCTCTTTCCATTCTTTTACTTCTTATCCTTCCTCTTCTTCTTTCCCCTCCTCTTTACCTTACCAAAAATATATATTCTTTGGAATTCAAACAAAGGATGTTTTGTCTTAAAGTACATTTAATTATCTTTTAAAATTTATTGTTTAAAATCCAAATTTGTTTAATTCTTTTCCTATTGAAACTATAAATTAAAAAAAATTAGTGTTAGTATTTTTATTTTTTTCTTGCTTTAATATTTTAAATATGTACAATATTTTATTGTATTTGCATAATATTTCAATATTTTAAATATGTCAAATTTTTCGGTTTTTGGACTTATACATTTTTTTTGGATGTTTATCATCAATTGAAAAAGAAGAATTAAATTTATATTTATTAAATACAAAGATATACACAATTGAAAAATATCTTAATGTTAAATGGGTACTACATACCCTCAGAATCTCGAAACAAATGTAGTATTTCTCGTGAAGGTTAAACAGAAGAAATTAAAAAGTTAAACATAGTAAAATGTAAATTATTCTTTGTTTTAAGAATTCTTTAAACTTATGTAGTTTTATATGTATACCAATAATCAATGGGAAATAATAAAGATAAAAGAATTCTAAATAAATGAAAAAATATAAATGCCTGAGATGAAATATGGATGATAAGATTTTTGACTATGGTCGTATTTGTAAATGTTATAAATTATATAAGTGTTATATCTATTATTTTAGAGCTATTATTTTTATATAATTATTATATAAATATTATAGCTGCGCACAAAACTACCACTAATGTAAATTTGGATGAAATGGTAACTGATTGCACGAAAGATATAAATTCTGATGAAGAACCTTCTGAAGGAGATGATGATCCTGCATTAATGGTATGTTATTTGTAGGACAGGATAATGTAATTGGTTAGAAAAATAAAAATTAAAAATAAAGTTAAGAAATTAATTACTTTTAACTAAATTTAGTTAATTTTTAACTTTAGTTATTTAAAATTTAAACTTTAATTTATTAGTTTTTTTAAGTACAATTAACCTATGTAAGAGAAAAAATACACTTATATAAAAACAAATTATTTTTTTGTTACCTATATTTCATTTACTATTTGATAAAGCTTTTATCGAATAGTAAATGAAATATTTTTACTTTATTTGATAATCTATATTGTAATTGTTTTGTTAGCATAATTTAATTTAAAAAAATAATATTGTAATTTATATAAATAATATTTTTAAAAATTAATTTTTAATTTTTAACTTAATTTAATTTCAATGTAACTTTTAGTTAATTTTTTGTTCGTGTAACTTTTAACGTAAATTAATTTTATAAGTTATTAATTTTAACTTAATTTAGTTAAAAAGTAATTTACTCAAGTCTAATTATTTTTAATGTAAGATTTTTTCTTTTTAACTAAATTTCTTGTATAGTTTATATTTTCTAGTTTTCTTATTTGAGTAATATTTAAAATGATATATAAAATACTATTTATAATATTATTTAAAATATGAAAATATAATTAGTATAAATTTTTTAATAGAAATATTTTTATTAGATATATATTAAATAAATTTTGTGTGTGTTGTATTTGGCTTTAGTTTTAGATTTAGTTTTTTTGCTTAGCTTTATAAATTTTTTTACCGTTTTAAAATTTAAATTGCCTCAAAATAACTTTTGGACATTATTTTTAGAACTTTGAAGAATGTTAAAAAAATTTTTTTTGAGTTAAAATGCTTAATAATATATAAGTAATAATTATTTAAAGAGACTGGAGTGTATTACACTTTTTGTGTAGAATATCAAATTATTTGCTTAGTGTAGGATTAGGGTTAAAGAATATATTGGAAAGTGGACTTGGTTAGGTGGTGTGAGAGCAAATGGTCGTATGGCGACGATAGTGCGTGTATATAGGACAGAGTTAAGTAGGTATTTAGAGATTTAGGATGAAAAAATAGAAGGGAAAGAGAAGAGAGGAGAGTAAAGTTGCTGGGGAATAGAAGGGAACGCGATAGAAACAGGAAGATAGGATAAAAAACGGATAGAAAGATCGCGACTAAGAAGGTTTGGATGCATAGACGAGCGCGGAAAAATGTATAGATAAGAGCGAGAAGAAAAAAAATAAAGGGGGGCAGAAAAGGGTTGGAGAATGCAGTTAAGAAAGAATTAAGTAAAGTAGAAAGGTGAGTTAAAGAAAACGGAAAGTGGAAAAGAAATAGAATAAGGTTAGAGAATATAGAAGTAAACAAGAGATAGGTTATGTTCATAGATTTAGAGAGATAATCAGGCGAGAAAGAAAGGCCGAGAATATATCCAGTGAACACAGTAATATAGGGGAAGGCGGGGCAAAACGGGGATCGTAACATTTAATGCCAATTTGTGTATCCAAAATGCATAAGTTTTTTTGGAAACACTGCGTTTATGTTTACAGTGACTCGTAACACATTTACAAAAATTTAGAACGTTTCAAATTGTGAACGGAAACTATGTGAAATATCCATTTTACAAAAAAGTTACATTCTCCCCATTTTGCCCCAGGGGTGGGGCACAACGGGGACCGACTTATATTAGCAATAAACGTCAATTTATTTGAAATATTCAACTCGTTACAGAGGCACAAAAGCCCGCAATAAAAAGAAAAAAAAACTTTTATTTCACTCAGCCACTAGCTAATCTGTTTTAAGTTGAAGGTCGATTCCGAGTCCTCTTAGCAGCAGATGGACCCTGGATTGGAGGTCGACCTCGACCTTTTTTGGAAAGGTCGAGAAACTCCCGAGAAGCTTCCGAGAAGCTCTTTGTTTTGTCCCACGCCGTTTTGCTCTCATGGCATATTTTTAAGTTACGATCTGTTTTGCAATTGCAAATTAACATTTCGCAACAAGTAATAGCAATATCAGAGTTTCAAGGGGCATACTTTTGAATAACAAAACCATTTTTAGTATGAACATAGGGTTTTTAATACTTACTTGCACTTCAAAATGCGAAAAAGTTACATTAAGGCTTCTAAAAAAGGACCACATATCACTGTTAGGCCGTAGAATATCGAAACGAGTTGAGACGCATAAAATTATCGCGGAGACCTTTTCTGACAAAGTTTAAGCTATTGCCACCAGATGGCACTTTGTTGTTAAAAAATTATTCCTAACTCACCATTTTGCCTCGCTCCACGTTTTGCCCCGCCTTCCCCTAGTAGCAATGTAACAGCAATGTAACCGAATATAACAGGTTACATTGCTCTGATGTTACATGTAAGTTACAATTTCCGACTCAGCAATATAACATGTTATCTAACCGTCACATAACTGTTACATGCGTTCCGTTTTACGCATGATACGCATATCCTGTTTTTGAAAATGATAACATAAAGAGACTTCTAAAAGATAACATAATGATGTCAGAATGTTAACCAATGCGCCGTTTTTTGAGAACAAAAAGATATCATGAAACTGATATCTAAAAGATTTCTTAAATTGGATATCTTTAAACTGCAACTAGAGAAAAATAAAATAAAATAAAAATTTCATTTTTTTTAAATTATTTGAAGCGTTCAAATGGTTAATTAGATGGTTAACTATATAGATCATATATTCTAATTGTAAGAAAAATTGAATAGTACATTTATTATCCTGTTTTTGTTCAGTACATGATGAATTTAGATTTTGTGCATTTTTTTGTGCGCAGTAATTGTAGACAAACCGTTATTTTTGAAAACATTATCTTTATGATAATTTTTTAAAATATTAAATGGATTTCTCATTCTGGATGTTATAGTGTTGTCTGATTTCTGAGTCAACTACGACGCATCGTTCCGTAATAACATTGATACGAGTGTGTTATGTTACGATTATACAATTTTTTGTTACATAATTGTAACGTCAAAACGATGTATAACAGTTATATTACTTGCGTATAACAAATGTTATGTAACAGGTTATTTCTATGTTATATAGCACCTACATATCACAAGAATAACAATGTTACATTACATGTAACTTCTATGTTATATTGTCGCTATAAAACGTGTTCACTGGGTACGTAGATAAGTAAAAAAGAAAGGTATTATAGTATAGATGTGTAAGGCAGAATATATATTAGTAAATAAAACTGTATAAGAGTAAGGATTTTAAAGTAAAGGAAAGAATGGACGCAGATTGCAGTTCCTAAGCGATGAGATTGAAAAGAGGAGAAAGAGGTCCAGAAAAAAGAGGAGAAGGCAAAAAACTGCAGAAAGAAGAACAAGAATAGGAGAGGATGACGAAGCAAAACGCATACAAAAGAGAAAAAAGCGGAAAAGGTAAATGGAAATTCTGGATAACGAGGCAGCAGAATTCTGGAAGAATATTGTAGGAGACCAGAAAGTAACAATTATAGATAGGCGTAGAGAAAAGAAAAGGAACGGATCATAAGATCTGGTAAAGTAAAATAACTGTAAAAATGAGAAGAGAAAAATGTAAAGAATTCTAAAGAGGTGAAAACAAAGAGTTATGAGAGAGGACCAATTGGGAAGAAGAGTAAACTAAAGGGCTTTCTGGATCAGAAGCAAGATAAAGAAAATGAAGAAAGGAGAGGAAATAGATTTTGAAGTTTGAAGTCTGTAAAGGCAATGGAATTGGAAATACATAACTAGGAAAAGAGGAGGAAAAGGGTGAATAAGAAACAATATAGGCAAGGAAGAAGGAAAATCCGCTTGGTAAAACTATCGGATGGAACAGTTGTAGGAGAGAGAAGAGACAAGAGGAAATATTAAGGTAAAGGAATAAGGGACATTATTTATTGTGACTCATACTGTACAGAGAGGAAGAGAGAAGTAAAAAGTTTTTTGCCCTCTTTATGGATGGATTGGAAAGCAACTCACGATAACGTTAAAAGTCTAGAGAAATTAGGAACTGTGAAGTCAGAAGACGGAAAGATGAAAGAAGATATAAAGGACAGAAGGATTGGTATAAGTGTGCAGTACGACGACAGGAGCAAGATGGGGCTGTGAAATGGATCCTTTGGTTTTCAGCTTGTAGATAGTAAAATTAGATATGTAAATGTAGAATATAATAGAAGAGGAGATGTAGAATTAGGTTAAGAGATAATATGATGGAGAGAGAGAGAGAGAGAGAGAGAGAGAGAGAGAGAGAGAGAGAGAGAGAGAGAGAGAGGGAGAGGGAGAGGGAGAGGGAGAGGGAGAGGGAGAGGGAGAGGGAGAGGGAGAGGGAGAGGGAGAGGGAGAGGGAGAGAAAGTGCAGAGGAACTAGTACGCATAGAGAAAAGTTTAAAAAGAAAGGTTAGACGAATATAGTTATAAGTAGTAAGAAGATTGTAAACAGAAAAGATGGAATGATAGGTGAAGAACGATGAGATTTGATTAGATTATAGGCAGGATTTTTGCGATTAGAACGGTATAATAGGATATGTTATGTTATGATAGACATGCCAGGAAAGAAATGAATAAGGGTAACTAATAAGATATGGAATTCAGGAATTATAGAAATAACTTTTAGTAGAAGAAGGCAAAAGGAATGTTTAAGGAGAAAGAGGAGGTAGAAAAAAAGGAAAGATTTTTGTAAAGATTAGTAAATAAAGTAAGGGAGATTAGTTATAAGGGTGTATAGTTATAGCAGAAAGAAAAAAAGACTATAAATAAAGTGATGATAGGAAGATAGTACGAGAAAAACGTTTAGATAGAATCATACTGTAATTTTAAGTAGGATTTTGTTCTTGGCCATGAGATGCTGAAGAGAAGAATGTTTATTGTTGTAGGAAAATTCGTGCAATAGAGAAAATGTAGGATTATAGTGAAGTAATAAGATTTGATATGCTAATGATATAAATAAAGCCATGCGATGTATCGGTTAGGATAGATGGATAGTTAAACGGATGAATGAAGATACGTGTGTGATAGAAAATTTGTGAGATAGGGATGGATGCTTAGATAAGTCCTTGATTGTAAACCAAGTCCCTTCTTGGGATTGTATATGTTTGAAGTAAATAAATTCTATTCTATTCCAAAATTTATTCTAATATAAATTCTAAAAGTTATTCGACCTTACTGGTTATTTTTATTAATACAATAAACGCTACGTTTCGACCCTTAATTTGGGTCCTTTTCAAGCTTGTTGATTACAAAACTTAATATAACATCCCGCAATTTGTGACGTGTGCCCAGATACGTCATAAATTGTTTCTCGTATGTCAAATAACATATGTCAAAAATTGTTTGTCAAACATTAAATTAAAATCTCGTTAACCAAAAACTGTTTAGATATGTATCATTGTATGACTTGTCCGTTAAGATCGATGTCTGATACCAAACTGCTAAACAACTTATATCTATATTAAGTTTTGTAATCGACACGCTTGAAAAGGACCCAAATAAAGGGTCAAAACGTAACGTTTATTGTATTAATAAAAATAGCCAGTAAGGTCGAATAATTTCTAGAATTTGTTTTAATTTATTCACTGGCGAAGAGAACGACCGTTAACTATTTTTATTCTAATATAATGGAAAGTTTTTATGAGAGATTTTAGGTACGAAAGTTAAAGAAGTATGTAGTTCTTTCACTTTGAGAAGAACCTACGTCTTATGTTTGATGATTCATGTTTAATTAATTTTTTTTATCAAAATGGTCGATTTTCAAATTTTGAAAATAAATACTAATTTGGACAATATTAAAAATTAAAAAAATTTCTTTAAGAACTTTTGTTTTGTGAGAAAATTATCTTAATATAAAATATAAAATTTAACTATATTTAAAATTTTTTGTTGATTTAGAAAGAGTTACAAATGCTCGCTGGAAATGAAACTGTGACAGAAACGTTAGAAATTCCAGAGTTAATGGAAGAGAAAGAACAAGCAGAGCATGATGAATCTGAATCTACTGGGATTGAAGAAGAAAACAATTCTACGCAAGAATTAGTCAAATTATTGCAAGAGAGGTTACAAATTTATGAGATAGCTGAAGGAAGAGCGAAAGAGAAAAATGAGACTGGTAAAGCCCGAAGATACAATAGAGGTATAAAAATATTAAAGGGAATGTTAATTTCCATACAATCGGGTGGTAATATTAATGAGGCTGACATTCCTCCAGCTTTGCCTCCTTCAGCTATCGCCGAATCAACCATCAGAAGTATAGGTAATTCATACTTTATGCGTGTGGTCTTGTAAATGTTTTTTATTTATGATTTGTCGAGATTATCTGTGATTAATCTTATATTTTATTTTAAAGGCTAAATCTACTTTATTGAGTTGAATTCTAAAAAAAGCTTGTTTTCAAAAAATTTTTAAAAGAAAACTGAAGCAATTAAAATTTTATAGAAATATGTATTGATTTTTGTAGATTATATTGATATTTTTTTATTATGGCAGACTAATCAATGAATGATGTATTAATGATTAATGTATTAAATTTGAAACTGTAGATCGCTGTAATTTATAATTTATTTATGATTTATTAATAGATTACTGAATTAGTTACTCCATCCGATTATTATCCATTTTTTTAGATGTTAATTGCAAATTTATGATATTGATTTTTATTTTATGAAAAATATTTTGTTTTTATTGCATAAGACAAGACACCATCACCAATGGAAGTTACTGAAGCAGTTGCATCATCGAGCGTTCCAAATGTTGATGATAATCCTTGTGAATCAGCGACAAATGTCTCAGTCGATCAAGAAGCATTGGATAAGTTAAAAGAGCGACAACAAAAATATAAGACTGCAGCAGTTGCTTGGAAGAGAGCAAACAACAAAGAGCAAGCGTTAGAATACGTGAAAACTGTAAAACAATTTGATATAGTTATTGCTGCAGTTGCTGCAGGGGAAAGGCTTGATTTATCAGATATGCCACCGACTCCAATTTTACCTTCTCCAAATGGTAGTACAATACTGGCTGCAAAAAAAGAGAATGAAATTCAGCAGCAAGCTTCAGGTAAATATAAGAAGTCAGATTATAAGATTTTTTGAAAATTACTACGTATTTATTAATACTATTATGATATGTAGATAGATGTATTCTATTTTTGATTTATGCTTTTGTAACGAAAAATATAATTAAAATATTATTTATTTATTTATTTAGATTAACAATAAATGAATATAGATTGATTGTATGATTTAATCCTTTGTATACACACTGGGTGATACTACCCATAATTTTCTGATCTCCAAAAATTTAGCGCTCTGTACCTTTCGAGTATCGTAATAAATGGAAAAAAATTAAAAAACTGCAGAAATAATTTTTTCAAATCGCAAAATATAATAATTTTTTTAAATATAAAATTTCTTAAATCTTAATACCAAAAATATGTAAATACTTTCTATAAATATTAAGGTTAATCCATGAATTTTTTCAGAATTTTAGTATAAATATTTGTTATGAACACCGAATTTTCTCTCGTTGTTTGGGCTTATATGTCGGCTTCCCATAATGACAACCGACACCACTGTTCTGTTATTGGGTGCAGAGACTCGACAAAGTTACTTGCAGATGCTTGTATTTAATAACTTACTGGCTACAAATTTGGACTTGACTGGCGGACGGCCATATTTTTTTTCTCTCTTCTTACGCGTGCACTCACGCGTCCTTCCGGACCATCGCCTTGCTCTAGCCTGCGTTACGCTAAAAATGCCGCGAAGTACAAAAATTCCCTAGCCGAGCTGTCCTCCAAACATGTCGCCTGTCTTGACAAATGTTTATACATTTTTAAATAAGATTAAACGCGCTTAAACATACTCATGACAAGGTTTTGGTAGGTACAGTCTTATTGTCAAATTCCTCACATGGAATCAGTGATATTTTTACAATTGGTTTTTTGTAACATTCTGATGAAGTAACATTCGCACAGTAGCCGCGCGAGCAACGCTTTTTTTTTATGACTCTCTAGAATTCTGGTTAGTGACCATTTGCAGGGTATTGTCTCGTCCTGCTTCAGCATGACTAGTTGTCCCGGAGTAAATAATTCCCGCGTTTTGGTTTGCCATTTGTGTCTTTGCTGGCAAGTGGCCAAATATTCCTTTGACCACCGTGTTTTTGAAAACCGCTGCTGTATTTGTTCGACATAGACTTACTAGAATAGACTGTTTATGAAGGTAGTAGGGATTAGAATTTTCCACTTCATAAGCAGTCTATTCTAGTTAGTCTGTTGTTCGACGTGCTGCTATCGGGATAATCTTGATATCGGTAACTCTTGCAAATCAGACTCTGGCAGTGCAGCCAGAGAACTCCCTACCAAAATGGCTGGGCATTAAAGCTTCCAAATCTTGTGGATCGTGAAACATCGGAGTAATTGGCCTGGAATTCATGATGGCTTTGATTTGACATAGGATTGTGCTCATCTCACCCACAGTTAGAAATGCATTCCCTATCGTTTGTTTTAGATGCCGTTTCATGGTTTTTACCGCGGCCTCTTAAAGGCCTCCAAAATGAGGTGCTCTGGAAGGAATAAAATGCCAGGTAATGCCATTCTTACAGGTTGCTTTTTGAACTCCTTTTTGGAACGCGGAGTTGTTTAACATTCGTCGAATTTTCTTTTCGGTGCCAACAAAATTGCGACCATTGTCCGAGTAAATGTCAGAGGGGATGCCTCTTCTTGCTGTAAATCTTTTAAACGCGCCCAGGAATGCTTTCGCGGTCATATCTTCAACCAATTCAATATGCACGGCCTTGATTACTATGCATACGAATATGGCCACATAAGCCTTGTATTGCTTACTATTCCGCCAAACACGATTCCTCATGAACAAAGGGCGACAGTAGTCCATTTCCACCTTAGCGAATAGTCGGGATATTCTCACTCAGGCCTTTGGTAGCTAACCCATCAGCTGCTGGCATGGCATAGGGTTGGTTTTGCGACACGTGACGCAATTTCTTAAATGTTTTACGATGCTTTTACCGGCTATCGGCCAGAATTGCTGTCTGATATCAGCTAATGTAGTGGCTGCTCTAGCGTGAAGTAATTTGATGTGACGTGTTACTACAACCAGTTTTGTAAAATGGTGATGAGCAGGAATCAGTATCGGATGTTTGGAATCTTCCGCCAAAGACAGTAGTCCTAGAATGATCTAGTTTTCCTCCGAGCCTGTGTTGATCCAAGGGTTTAAGCTAATTAATTTCGATCTCTTGGACACTTTCTAGCCTTCACTCAATCTCTTGATCTCTTTTTCCTATTCGGTTCCTTGAATTAACTTTACAGCCGTGTTGCGTGCATCTTTTAATTCTACCACCGATGTACATCCTGTCTTCCGCTTGCTTTTATTTTTTCTTATATTATACAAAAACCTTAACACGTAAGCTACAGTGCGCAACAATTTAAAATAAGAAGAAAATCTTTGAAAATTAATAACAATATTGTGAGTCAGAACAGTCGCAGTTAACGCTTTTTTTCGTTCCTCAGGCGCGCAGTCCAAGTTTACCCCAAGCTAGTTTCCGAAGGAAAGTTACCTTTTCCACCAAAGAACGGAGTTCTTTAATTGATTCGGAGTTAACCCTCTTGAAATTAAGTCAGCCGCGATTTTACGTGCCGCCATTGACTCGGATGGGAATTATCTTGTATTTTGCTTATTCTGTTTGCTACGAAAGTATGCCATTTTCTTGGCAGAGAACTTATCCAAGCTAAAATAATCTGAGAGTCTGTCCAATAGTATCTTTTATTTGTCTTAATTTTTAACGCCTTTCCCTTTCAACCTGTCCCATCAGCCTTGTCAGCAAAATCGCGCCGCACAGTTCTATTTCTACCTTGATAAGGACATGCTCTTCAGCGATGCTACTATGGACTTGGAACACATTAACTTAGAATCAACCTTGTCTTTAGAATCCCTCGCTATTATATAGACACAGGCTCCGTATGCTTGCTTGCTAACATTGCTGAAGTCATAGACATTTGTGTAATATCGAATTTGCCTTACCAACACCCGTTATCAATCTTGGAATTTTAATACACTTTAACGCTGATAACAGCGACCTGAACAATGGCCATGAATTATGAACATTCATTGGGACCGTCTTATCCCAACCGATTTTGCATATTCACAATCTTTGCATTAACGTAACTACTGGACTGACTAAGCCTAATGGGTCAAACAATCGTGAGATTTCTGATAATATAACGCGTTTAGTAATTCTACTCTTTCCAATATTACTCGGGATCGTAAAGTGCAACGTGTCCTCCGCAGGTCTCCACCCAATTCCTAACGACATATATATTTTTAAATAGCTTTTTGCAAACTAAGCGCCAATTAATTGTTGGTCTTGATATACAATTTTAAACTAAAAATAGAGCAATAGCTAATTAAATTGATAATATTAGAGGTTAATAATAATCTTCTAAATTTCTTAAGAATAATTACGAAATATTTATTTTGAAATGGGGAAAAATCTAAATAAAAATTAAATTATTTAATATTTGACTTATTAACCCTTAGGCACCACACTTATTAACCACTGGATTAACGTAATTCAAGACATTATTTTTTAAAAATATCTTTGGAACTGAAATACTTATGACACTCTTCTTAAGATTTTTTTTTTCTTTAATGTCTGGAATTTCGATTAAAAAATCAATTCAAATTGATACTTTTCCATCACTAGGTATATATAAGAAAAATATGAAATGAGACCTGAGGGTTCAAGATTGTTTAATTTCTTAGTAACTATACATATTTCTTTGTAAGTAATTTTGTTAGATTATAGGAATTACAGATTAACATTTGCTCTAATTCTTCAATATTAAATAAAGACAACACATAATATTTTGTTTTAGTGGCTCTAATATTGCGTTAGACTTGACGTAAAATTTTTGTCTTTTTAAATATTTTTTTTAATTAAAAATATTTGTAATTTAAATATTATTTAATTTTAGTATTACTTAATTTAATTTAATTATTATATGATTTAATGTAGTTTAATTTATAATAATATGAAAGATTTTATTTGTTAATTATATATTTTGGGGTACAAAAATCTTATCCAAATATCCATCTGACATAATTTTTTAAAATTCTTTCTTCTTCTCTAATTCCTATTCTATTTCTATATCGTATGCCATTTGCACTAAATATTTAAATAAAATCTTTTTTTGAAATTATTTTTGCAAATTTTTCTTTAAACTCCATATCTTTCTAGTCGCTATATTTTAGTGGTGCTACTCTAATTCTACTTTAACTTTTGCTCTCTTCTATCTTAATGTTCTATTGCGCTCAGGCCAAATAGCCACGCTCGCTCACATTCACACCACTTAAACTTTCTTTATATTTTAGATATATTACGGTAAACTTATTGTTTTTACCTCAAACTGGGTTATAAATGTACCTTATTCTTTTCCAAGCATTCTGCATTGAACAGATGGATTGAAATCAATATTGTGCTATATGAATCTTTTTGTTTTTTCATGACGAAGACTATGGTATAATCCACAATTATATTAACATTAAATATGTTAAAAAATATTTTAAACAAAATAAAATTTGAAAAAATCGCAAAAATTAGTTTTTTTCAAATATCTATTTTTATCAATTTTTAACGAATTTAAAATAACAGTTTTGGGAAGATAAATCTAGGGATAAAATAAATTTTGGATATTGTTTAAAAATATAATTATTTTGATAAATAAAAGTTGAAAAAAATGATAGCTTAAGAAAAAGGAAAAAATGAATAAAGACATAATCTTTTCTATTTTGCTATAAAATTGTATAAAAATATTTTTTTTTTAAATACAGAATACATTATTAAAGTAAAAAAAATTTTTAAATATGTTTTCGTGACTCCAAGTGACACTCACCACACTGTATGGTGGTTTTTACACACAGGAACGTTGTAGCTCGCGCAAACCATAGTATCTCTTTTTCTACAGCGAGCGCTCGTTTGTCTGTCGCGATACTCAGTCTCCCATTCTTTATGTCGATGAAAAAAAACATTGTTTTGTATGGCGGCATCCGAACGAAATGTACACAAACGTCAGACTCGGGTATAAACATACTCCCACTTTCACTTTACGTTTGTATTGCTCTAAAGCTAATGGTGTTTTGGTGCCAACCAATGTCCCTGTTCATTTCTAAGACTTTAAATTGAATTATGGTCGATGTCTCGATTCGATCCCTTCATCTGCTAAATTAGGAGATAAATTTAAATTCGCGTTGTGGTACAAAACTACTCTGGTGTAACGTTCTAGAGTCAACAATTATACAATGTCTAATATATGATTTACTTTCTATAAAAAAAAGGATGTTTGGCAAAGATAGTTATTAATACCACATGAAATATTCATAGTTAAGTATAGAAAAACGATTTATTAGAAATCCAGAATTCTTTGTTTAATCTTCAAGCAAAACGGTTTATTGTATTTTCTTCGGCTTGATTTGCATAGGAAATTGTTTTACTGATCATGATACGAAATATTGCAGAATTTATTATATGAGTATATGATGAAGGCTAGAAGAATAGCCGAAACGTTTGATGTGAAATAAAATAAATGTGATAAAATAAATGTATATTAAAAATACTTTTGCCCAATAATTACTGTGCATTTTGATTATTATTTATCCTGTGCATGTTAATAATTGTATACAAACAGAGTATTTACAATTTTTAGATTTTTGCAGAATTTTTCTATTTTTATTTGCTGCTGGTGGGGTAAAATTGTATATTTGTTGCGAAACACAAAGAGTTGGCGTAAATAATTCTTATCTCCTTTTTTTATCGAGTTCTTGTCGAAATATCAAGATAAAAGTTTGGTGTTTCTTATATATTACATAGAAACAAATATTTATTTTAAATATAAAATTATAATTATGATTATAATTATATTATATTTATATTTAGGGGATATGGTGGGAATATGGCGCACTTAAGAAAAAGTTGAATATTTTTAATGAAAAAGGTTTTAAATGTAAAAAATAAAGGATAAAATTAAAATTGAACATCTTGTCTATTAACATGTGACTGATTTAATAAAATTTTCATTGTATAATACATGAAAATATTGCATTTTGAAAAACGTTTATTTGCACCTTATTACCCAATACATCGTGTAATGCGGTGCACTGTAGTTTCTACATTAAAATATTATTAAAATTAATACTATTTTATTACTGATTTTATATAAAATTGTACTTAAAAAAGTTAGAAAAGAAAGTGTTCTTATTTAATTATTATTAAATAATGCAAGAGCATAACAAAATGAAAGTATACAATTTTTTATAGATTATCAAAATAGGATTATAAGATAGAGATTAATAAAGTTACGAAATGTTTAAATAGTTTGTATTTTTTAATCAATAATGCCTATAAAAATTAGTAAATTTAGATATATACGTATATATTAGCGTACATATAATGTCTGCGCCGCATTACCTGAGCGCACTTTTTTGACAAAATTATTAATTATTGTAATTAAACCATTTCGGATCAAAATGCCACATTTTCTTCTCAACTTTCAACGCTCTATCTTTAAATGTAATCAACCTAGTAAAAATTTTTTGAATACCATTTTTGAACGCAAAAGTTTCTTCTTTCAGATGCGGTCGTCAAAATTAACCTACAATCCTACAAATTCTTTGAAAAAAGTTACAGTTTATTTTTGTTTTAAAGCCGGTTTTTTTTGTAAATTTTTTTAAAAATTTTATATTTTGAGCTCGAAAACAAATGGCCAGAACATCTCTATCATGGTAGAAAGTGTTATCTGTATCTGCTCTAAAAGACCTTATTGCGATTTTTTTGAAAAATTCAATATGGCGACTTTAATATGGCGGCTCAAAGTTTAGCAAATTCCAAAAAATCAATCTTTCTTGGATTTTTTAATGGTGATCTTATTTCATGGTGTACAGTCGGTGTGTGTGTGTGTGTGTGTGTGTGTGTGTGTGTGTGTGTGTGTGTGTGTGTGTATGTATGTATGTGTGTACAGTCGGCGCCACAGAGGTCGACACAGGTTGCAGCACCTCTTTTTTTCAATGAGTTTATGAACACGCTAATACGTTCAGAATGCGAATAAACTATCAGGCCCTCATTCATAACGAATGATTATGATGTCAAATTTGCGTATACAATAAAGGATGTTGTATGACCATCCATGGTTATATATAATTGCGTATAGTAGAACCGAACTCTCATTCGCGTGTAGTTCGCAAGATCGCCACTAGGCGAAGGCACGGCGCTTCTTCTTCTCGTGAGAAAATTTACTCCAAAAGGTTTATAAAAGAAAACCATTACTTACGGCAAAGTGTAGTATATATTGTTTTTGTTATACGAAGAGAGTTCGTTATATGATTAATTTACGATCGTGTGAATGAAAATTTGGCTACTGTATGGAATTGTATGATATTATATAGTCGCATAAATATATACCTCGCCGACACACACTACATATATAATTATGTATGATCATGTCAAGTCAAAACTCATACATGATCATGTATGGAGTCATATATGATCATGCATGTGCATTTTTTCCCGGTCTTGGGTGACGGTAATGCCGACAATAGTGTCTCTGGATCAAAGATAATAGATTCTTAGAACTGACAAGGATTAGACAATAATATCGGAATATTTATCATTTTCAAGCTTTTTATATGTGATGTTAATAAATTCTAGTCGGTTTTAGATTATATTTAGTAAGATCACCATGAAACAAATCTAAGAAATATCGATTGTTTGGAATTTGCTGAACTTTGAGTCGCCATATTAAAGTTTCGAAAAAATCGCGATGAGATCTTTTAGAGCAGATACAGATGACACTTTATACCATGGTAGAGATGTTCTGACCACTTGTTTTCGAACTTAAAATATGGGATTTTTGACAAAAATTTACAAAAAAATCGGTTCTTTTTCGAAAAAATGAGCTGTAACTTTTTTCAAAGACTTCGTAGGTCAATTTTGACGACGGCATCCAAAAGAAGAGACTTTTGCGTTTGGAAGTGATATTAAAAAAATTTTTACTAGGTTGATTACATCAAAAGATAGAGCGTTGAAAGTAGAGAATAAAATGTAGCATTTTGGTCCAAAATGGGTTAAACAGACTATTATGAATATAAAATATAGGATTTGAAAAATTAAGAATTTAGCTTTCCAATAACAGCTTATCATGAAATAATTTTGTAGAAACGAAATTATATAGGTTTATTTGAGCAAAATTATTTTAATGAAACTTGGCATAAATGTAGAGGGGATATACAAAAGTTTTATAGCATAAATATTTGTATTTAATTCTATTTTTTCAAAAAACTTTCAAAAAATTAATAGCATAGTTAAATAGAGATATTTATGCTGTAAAACTTTTGTATAAAATATTTTTGATATCTTGTTTCATTTACGAAATGTATCAAGAAAAGGCAAAAATGTCTTTACCTTTGAAGGATGATTTCACTCCTTTAAACCGTTTTTGGACCTAAATGGAAAATTTCTAAATTCATGTATTTACCCTCTCTACATTTATGCCAAGTTTTATTAGAATCAGAATTTAAGAATTCGCGAGGTTTTCTTGTTAGAAGAATAGTACGTCGAATAATTTTTAGTCGATAACAATTTAAACAAAAAATGGATCATTGTTCTGAAATTTTGTATATATCTTAGTTAAATACAGCTGCATCAAATAGCATTAATATTCGAAGTGTCGGACAATGCATATTGTTACAATAAAGGTGCGCCGCGTTACTCGCTACGCCGCGTTGTTGCCGTCTCTCCTACGCGTATTTTTTCTTTATACTATACGCAATAAAAAACTTTATAATATTTACATTAAAAGAAAACGAAAAAAAGAACAAAATAATATAAAAGTAAATAATATTGTATTCTTTTTTAGTGTCTAGTTTTAGTATTGTGAAATATTATGTTGAAATATTAAGATCAAAATTTGATTTCTGGATTTATATGTTAAAATAAATAAATTACATAAATTTATACGTATAAGTTATAACAGGAGAAGTTATACATAATTTAAGTTTTGTAAGAAAAAAGAAAAGTAAATTTAAATACTGTGAATTCTTTTTTTAATATTCTTTTTTTATACTATATAGAAATATTGAGATAAAAGTTGTTTTTTTTGTATTTTTTTATATAAAAATGAATTATACATATAAAGTGTTCACATAATACGTAATAGAAAACCTACATAATACATAATAGAAACCTAATCTACATAATTAAAGTTTTGATTAAAAAAAATTACATGAATTTGAATTATTATTATGTCAATATATAGTTGATCCAGCAAAATGTGGTCCTGAGAATATTGAAGGTGCTCTTAAGGAGCGTCTCGAGATATACAGGAGAACAAAAGTAACTGCCGAGGATGAGGGTAACATATCTAAAGCACGGAGATACGGTAGAATTTGCAAACAATTTGAGGATGCTATTAATTTATACATGCAAGGAAAGACAGTGCCGTTGGATGAACTTCCTGTTCCGCCTGGTTTTCCACCGTTAATTTCGAATTCGCAAAATAACGATATCGTCGCGCAACCTATACCTGAATCATCTGAAAACGATACACAAAAACCTGCACAATCGAAAGCACCTGTTCCTCCTCCTAGAACAGGTAAAGAATAGTAAACTCTTAAAGTGGTGTATAAATATATATATTTACCTTATGTACTTATATTTATATGTATCAGAACATAACTGAGGTGTTATGTGTGTGCTTATGCAGCTTTAATTTAGTAATATAGAATATAGAATAAGAGAAATTTTAAAGATTTTAAGAAATTAAAAAAGAAACTTATTTTGTGTATAAGAGAATTAAAGTAGGAGTCTTAAAAAAAATTTTTTTTGAAGATTTTTATGGAATATTTTATGAGATTTTACGCGTCAGAACATATCAGAATAAAATATAAAATATTTTATAAAACATTAGATTTTTTCCAATGAATTACATCGTTATATTTTTTATGTGTTAAATGAAGAGGAGAGTTGATTTACATAATAAAAAAACTACATTTATTTTGAAAAAATAAAGAATAACTTTTAGATCGTAAAAAAACAATGTTTATATTTGCTATATTTGACTTTGTTTATATTTATCTAAAACGAAGTTTATACTACCTACAAAATGTCTTGAAATTATACTTATTTTGTATATTGCTTTTGTGTAAATTAACCATTTTTTAATTGCCTATTATCTGTTTCTATAAAAATATAACATTTATATGTTATATTGTCATTTTTACGATGTATTTTTCATTAGGACAAAAACAGAATCAGAGGATCACATCGCGTGCGGAAAAGCAAATGATGCAATTGCAGCTACGACAACGCGAATTAAAACAAGCCGCTCTGAATGCAAAGAAAGATGGAGACATGGATTTGGCACGTGATTATCTAAGACAAGCAAAAGGGATACAACCTTTAATTGAAGCTAGCAAAGCTGGCTTGCCTGTCGATATGACTTCGATTCCATTATCGCCTCTTGAAAAAGTAGAACTTAGTATATCGCAGAAGGATGAAAATTTTGTACTAGTGTCTTCCGAAGATTTCCTAGAAGGCATGAATGGGACAGACGAACAAATTTATGAAAATCTTGAAACTCAATTAATTAAACAAATTAAGGTGATAAATAATATTGCATAGCTAAAAAAAATTTATTTGATATTGTTATTAAATGTTATAGAAGAATGATATTAATATAAAGTAATAATTATAATATTAACAATTTATTATTATAACATTAACAAATGACTTTATAGTGGTGTTTATCTACACGAGATCACTCAAAAGCATTAGGAGATGTTTCTGGGTATAATAGATGGGAACGGCTCGCATTGAGTTACACGCGAGATTTGGATATGCTGAGAGTTCGGAAACGTGATTCATTGCCACCACCGCAACATCATTACGAAATGAAAACTTATCAAATAGTACAGTTAGTATATATTAATTTTCTTACTATTAATGTTATTATGTAATTTAAGTATATGTGGATTTAGTAAAAAGAGATGAAACTATATTAGGAAAATTACTGAAAATTTGTAGAAATCGTTCTTCTTAAAGTAATTTTGTTCTAATGCATTTTTCTATTCTCTTTTCTTTCAATTTTATAAAGAATTTTTGTAGTTTTCTTAGAAATACTTTTGAAGTTGTGTTCTGTCATATTTTTTTTATATGTATATTTTCTTTATTATTTGTAAGTGTTTTACAATATATCGTAATTGTGATTTTAATTGTAATTTTGTTGAATTTGGTTATAGTATATTGTATGATAGTGTAAGAAGTTTACTATTACGAAGGCTACGAGTATGAAGAGTTGAACGAATCAAATGGAAATACTTTACAGCATGAGTGGGCAATAGCCAAACTGCACTGATTGCATGTGTTATTTTTGTTACAAGTGTGTAGAAAATCGTTGCTACTCCCTTGATACAAGCTTGAAATCCTTGCTTATAGCCAAGGTTGGAAAAGTTACTTTATAAAAGTAACTAGTTACAGTTACAATTTTTTTATTGAAAAAGTAATCAGTTACAGCTTTCGATACAAGTTACCGATTTCGAAAAATAACTTGTTACAATTATACAGTTGCTAAAAAAATAACGAGTCGTTTTTAGTTACTTTTTTCCTAAATAATTGTACATTATTTTAAATATAAGAAATAAGAATGTTACATTTTATATTTTACTAACTATTATATATTATGTGCTTAATTATGTATTTAATTACGTTTATTATGTGCTTTATTATTTTATGTACATTAAATGAGAACTTTATAAAGGGAAAAGACTAAATTATATGTTATTGTTATCAGAATTTAATGAAGTATAACGCTACATCAGCTGTTATATATTGATTCATATATTCTTTTCGTTACAAAATTTTAATAATTTTTATTAATTTTTAATAGAATTTGATATTCAAATATATCAGCATTAAGATGACCTCTTTGTCGTCTTGTGCACCTGGACTTTATTTTAGTTCTTATAAAGAGCTTTCCAACAACAATTCCAACTAATTCATAACCCAGCTGACAGTTTTTTCTGATATAAATATAAATGATATCGGTGGATATAAGTAAAAGTTGATAAAAGTAAGTCACGTTGCTCAAAACTCGTTAGAATTAACTTGGTTCACAACTATCAGTGAACTGTTGATGTTTCTCTGATGTAATATGATGGCATTGGATTTTGGAAATTAGAAGACCATAAATAAAGTATTAGAATTTTTCATTTATTAATGCTTGTATAATCTTGAAAATGGTGGATTATAATTTTCAGGAAAAAGCAACTTTTAAATGTCTATTTTTTTCCCTTTTAGCATAATTTTAAAGTCAATTTTGCGAGAAAAAATAGGAAATTCGCGTTCACTTTGTGGTCCCCAAATTGCTTAAAAGTTATATCCCTCTTTTTTAAATTAAATAATAATTAGATTAAAACGTAAATAATTTTTAAAACGAGAAATTAGATAATGTGTATTTTTTATTTTTAAAAAGATTGCATGTATTAATTTTTAATCCCATTATTTTCTTGTTTTTATTTTTAGATTTTTTTAAATATTATAAATAATCTGATCTGAAAAAAACTATTTTTTCAGGAGTTGCACAGATCTAAGTGATAGCGACATAGAAATTTCTATAATTAGAGGAATTAATTATTCTCGAGAAGCAGATACATATGTAATATGTGAATTTCCATTTCCATCGGATAATCATCCTATAGAAAGGACGTCGACGATCAAAGATTCTGCTAATCCCGAATACCAAGCTGTATTCTTACTGAACGGTATTATAAATCGCACCTCCAGGCAGTGTCAGAGAGCATTCAAACGGCATGCATTAAAGTGTGAAATTTGGGCGAAAGGGTAAGTCAGTGACAGTTTGACATTAATTTAAGATTTAATTCACACGATGAAATAAAGATGTACAATTATATGGTTGTTTAATTTCTGCGATTATCAAATAAATGCGATAGGTCATTTTATTGTTTGAATATAAATGCACTGGCGCAAAAAAACGAAACAAAAATTTAGACCGAATTTTTAGGCAATTTTCAAAGTGACGTAACTTTGCGAAAAATTACATGAATTTTGTTTTAATTGATGGATAGACTCTACTTTTAGAATCCCTAGGCGAAAATTTGACTTGTTAAGTGTTTGTAAGTTGTGACCTTTTTATATTGCATGAAAACCAACTGTTTTTTTTATTAAAAAAAAGTAAAAGTTTATCATTTTTTACAAGTTTCTTGTTAAAATATTAATCCAGATTTTTAAAGCTCATTCTTTTCTAAGCAATTAAAAAAAACACGTTGATATGATGTTTTTTGTTGATTATATACAAATTTGAAATTTGCACTGCATTTCAGCGTATTTTAGCAAATAAAAGCGTATCCAAAAAATAGTAATTTTTAGATACCATGAAATGGTATCAATATGATATTGCACATTGATTTTATTTGTATTTAACTCAATCATACTGTCTTTATCAGAGTGACCCAATGTGCACGTGGAGGTTGACTCGGATTTTGCACATTATATGGCTCTGAAATTCATCGGTGGAAATTTGCACTTACTGATTTGAATATATCGGATAGCTGACGCGCCAATTTTGCTGAAGTCAACAGAAGGTCACATTTAAGAAGGTCATTTAAACTCACACATAAATATACACGTACACATAAACATACACATACATGAAAAATAAAAATTCAAATTTTATTTAAAAAATCGGTCCTTTTCAGGGCCACATAATGTACAAAATTCGACCGTCAATCTTCACATGGTGCACATTGGGTCACTCTGATGACAACGGTATAATGGAGTTAAACATGAATAAAATCAATGTGCAATATCATATTGATATCGTTTTATGGTATCCAAAAAATACTGTATTTATTCGCTAAAATACCTTAAAATGCAGTGCAAATTTCAAAGGACAATGTTAGAAATCGTCGATTTTCGGCCCCACTTGCAAACGGAAAAAACCTATTCCATATAATTCTTAGACTCATATACAATGCGAAAATACAGCTCAGAAAGGGGAAAACCCTGGGAAAAATTTTTGCCAAGTAAATTTGTATGTCAAAAATGACTTTGCAGGGTGCTGCTTTCGTGAGTCTAATGTCCACTGAGACATGCCAAGTTTATTTATTCATTCATTTATTTACTTGTTTTATGACCGAGAAAGGTCATTTATATATATTACAGATCAGTTTTTGTCTTCCTATGTCATTGGTAACTTATCCAAATACTGACCGTGTGGTTAATTGTTAACATACGCGCCAGCGCAAGTACGATGCGACTGTCACCGACATCTGAGCTTTTCTTCGCTTATTTCTTGTCTGAATACTTTTTAAAATTATGTATATAATCAATTTCATCAGTCTTGAGTTCCAAAATACATTTTAAACTCTAATAGAGACAATGGAGTTAGAGCAAAACGTTTAGAGAATGTAATGAAAATGAGATATGATAATTCTTATTAAGATTTGTTGAATCATTTTTGTTGGATGGAATCTAAAATATAGACTTTATTAAGCCATTTTCTATGCTTAATCTTAAATACTTAATCAACCATATTAGGCTAGTTGAAAATAAGTAATGGTTAAAACATGGAAAAAAATAGTTACCAGGCAAACATTATTAATTCTTTTTATGAACTATCAATTTTAATTATTCTTCAATTTTAATTAATCTTCATAGATTAAAAACAATATAGATTCAATAATGTCTTTTTCTTGTAAATATTATATGCTTGTGATGCTTTTGAATAGAACATTATACTATCCATCTTGATTTTTTAATGAGAATTAAAAGGAAAAAGTTCATGGAAAAAAGATTAGGACTTTGGTCGCTGGATCGCTGTGCTCAAAAAAATTGTGCCTTGCTCTTTGAAAGTAAGAGTAGCACCACGACTCGCTTTATAAGAGGATCAAAGTCCTAATCTTTTTTCCATGAACTTTTTCCTTTTAAATAATTCTCATTGAGAAAATCAAAATGGATAGTATAATGTTCTATTCAAAAGCATCACAAGCATATAATATTTACAAGAAAAAGACATTGTTGAATCTACATTGTTTTTAATCTATGTTGAAGAATAATTAAAATTGATAGTTCATAAAAAGAATTAATAATGTTTGTCTGGTAACTATTTTTTTTCCATGTTTTCACCGTTACATATTTTCAACTAGCCTAATTGATTAAGTTGATTAAGTATTTAAGATTAAGCATAAAAAATGGCTTAATAAAGTCTATATTTTAGATTCCATCCAACAAAAATGATTCAACAAATTTTAATAAGAATTATCATATCTCACTTTCATTACATTCTCTAAACGTTTTGCTCTAACTCCATTGTATCTATTAGAGTTTAAAATGTATTTTGGAACTCAAGACTGATGAAATTGATTATATACATGATTTTAAAAAGTATTCAGACAAGAAATAAGCGAAGAAAAGCTCAGATGTCGATGACAGTCGCATCGTACTTGCGCTGGCGCGTATGTTAAATTAATCACACGGTCAGTATTTGGATAAGTTACCAATGGCATAGGAAGACAAAAACTGATCTGTAACATATGTAAATGACCTTTCTTGGTCATAAAACAAGTAAATAAATGAATGAATAAATAAACTTGGCATGTCTCAGTGGACATTAGACTCACGAAAGCAGCATCCTGCAAAGTCATTTTTGACATACAAATTTACTTGGCAAAAGTTTTCCCTAGGGTTTTCCGCTTTCTGAGCTGTATTTTCGCATTGTATATGGGTCTAAGAATCATATAGAATAGGTTTTTTCCGTTTGCAAGTGGGGCTGAAAATCGACGATTTCTAATATTGTCCAAAGAATTTATGTATAATCAACAAAAAACATCATATCGACATGTATTTTTAAAAATTGCTCAGAAAAGAATGAGTTTTAAGAATCTGGCTAAATATTAACAAAATTTTAACAAGAAACTTGTGAAAAATGATAAATTTTTACTTTTTTCAATGAAAAAAGAACATGTTTTGTTTTTATGTGATATAAAAAGGTTACATTTAACAAGTCAAACTTTTGCCTAGGGATTCTTAAAGTAGAGTCCCTGCCCTTCAATTTAAAAAAAGTTCATGGTATTTGGATGATTTTTTGCAAAGTTACGTTACTTTGAAGATTGCTTAAAAATTCGGTCAAAATTTTTGTCCCAGTTTTTTTTGCGCCAGTATATAAAGATATTCATCTTACAATGTACGATTAACATTATTATTATTATTCCAATATCTTATCTACATGTATATATTTTGAGGGTGAGGAGGTTTTTATTTTGTCATGTTGTTTTTAGGAGAAACTTTTTGGGATAAAGTAAATATATATAGGTAAATATAGTATATACTTTTTTAAATTAATGTTTATCTTTTATTATTATTTAAAGATTGATTTTCTACTTTTTAAACAGAAAAAATATTTAGAACTAATAATGGATTTATTTGATATTAGCGTGTACAATTAATATGTGATTATAATTTCGGCTCTTCCAGTGAATGAAAATTAAAAAATAAAATGTCATTTTGTGCAGAATATTATTGATTGTCGTTAAAATTAGAATTTTTTTATTTTGTTCAGTGAACAAATAAATGACGCTTGTTTGAAAAAAATTCGATTTTTATTCTGTACTTTTTGTTTTCGAGCTCAGAAAAAATAGATACTTTTCCCATAAAAGAGTCCTTAACAATTTCTAAGAATTGCATGACAAAGTAATGAAACCTTATCAAATTTCCTTATCTCATTTATTTATTGTTAATAGATTCATTATTTCCATATTGCAAATTGTATTGAATTGTGATATTAGAAGCAAGAAATTTATCTGGAATCCTTGCAAATTTTACTTACTAAAAATATGTTAAACTTTATCCCTATTTCCTATTGGGATCTGTCATTTGTCGTGACGCCCTCTAGGCGGCCGCCATTAGAAGCAAAGAAAATACTTTGTGTAGCTTGGAGCGATAGCTGAAATAAAATATTTAATTTTGCCCTATTAAAATAGACCATTAATTAGAGAAAAAGACTTAAAATTTTTTAACGGAAAATAGTGTATATTTTACTCCAAATATTTTATTCTTAAGAAATAAATCAATTAATAAGAAAAATAAGATGCATTTCATAGAAAGATACATTTTGTTTTCACAAATAATTTTTTTTTATAACAAATAAATATCGCAGAAAACATCATAAGAAATATTTGATTTTCAATAGTTCAACATTTTTCTCTCAGTATATAAACGTAATGTATTCTAATATTTTGTTGGCGTCATGTTAGTTGCATATATATAATTGGCCACGCCTCCATGTCAGATCCTAATACAACAATTTATTAAAAATTTTGTCTTACAATATATATATATATATTGACGTGAATTGATTTTTGCATGTGTTAACACGCATGTTTAACAGTATGTGTTAGTGAAATATAAAACTTTTATAAATTAATAAATAAATAATAAATAGTTGATAAGATTTTAATCATGTAAAGTTTATTTTTATTAAATATGTTATTTGCTCACATAATATATAATATGTTATTTGCTCACATAATATATATAATATGTTAGTAATATAATATTGTTGCGTTTACTCGCGTCACTCTCACACTTCCGTTTACTGCCCACATTTTCACTCGAACTCCCGGTTGCACCCGGGAAATAATGTTCACGATGTTGGAAGAAAAACGGAATTTATTTTAACACAAATACATAAGCTTGACAGTTCGAGAACCGTCTTTTTTAAACAACAACAACAACAACAACAACAATGCTTTCTCCATAGCAACGAGGCTATCGATCGATATTGATCCGCTGGATTAGCTGATTCCCGTGGTCGGGCGACGCGCGCAACACGAGTGCAACACTGTTTCTTCTTTGAAATTGTCCCGACACTTTAGGGAGGGCTTCCTCGAGGAAGACTTCGGACCTGGCACCTCAACGCCTCTTGCTTTACCCCAAGATGTTATTATGAGTTACCGAGCGGCATCTTCTTCGGTTCCTCCTTCACGCCAGCCGTACTTCTCATTTATTTTCTTCACGGAAGTGGCTTCCTGAGCGATGGACAAGACCTCAGCTTTTTGTGGCGAAGTTTCTTCACGCCCGACTTTCTCTTTCTCTTCTCAGCACTCCACTCTTCTCCTGAGTCTTGCGCTCTTCTTTCTTGTTCTTCGGACAAGGAGGAGATAACTTCTCATGGACTCTGCAAGGACATCTTTGTCCCCGGCTCAGCATTCGCCCTTAATGTCATGGAAAACTACGGTCGAAAATCGAGCGAGACGATCTTTGTTTAATATTTTCTTTTTCCCTTCCACTTTCCACGTCAGTTTCCAGTCTGCGCGTCGTCAAATCAATTGTAATAAACTCTGTAACAATTAAAAACATAAGTTGATCTTTCCTTGCTGAGATCAATGCGTTTTTCCCGGGACATTTATTTTGAAAATGTTCCCTCTCTTCGCAGGACCAGCATTCTTTTCCGTTTCCGCTTTGTTCTATAAAATTTTCCCCGTTTTACTTTCAGTTTATCGCCACCCTTACCAAAATTCTCGCCCTGAATAATTTTAACGGCTTTTGCCCTCTCGACAGCTAATTTCAAAGAAGTTATTCCTTCCAACTGTAAAGTCCTTTTTACAAACCTTCGGAGAGAGAAGAAATTAATTGCGTGCACGCTATTTTGTCCCGAACGGCGAAAGGACACTCGGGATAGGCTAAACGAAAAAGCATCTCTAATTCTGAGCCGTAAGTCGCGAAATCTTCCCCTATTCCTTGTTTTTGTCCGGTAAATTGCGAATGAAAATTTTGAGTAAGTTTCCCTTCTCTAAAACGTAATTCTAGCTTAGATTCGAGTTCAGAAAACTCTAAATTTTCCAAATTAATAGATTTCAGTACCGAGCGCGCTTTATTCCGTAGACACGAAATTAGGACGACCGCTTTCAACGTGTCATTCCATTGATTTGCGCGGGCGATCAGATTAAATTGCGAGAGGAATTTTCGCAACGGCACCGAGCCGTCAAAAGTGTTGGGCTTAATTTTAACCCTTCTCGCATTAAAATTTCATTAAAATTTCGATTTAGCTGTGGCTCGGAGAGTCGTTTCTCCAACCTTTGCAGAACTGCTTCGCACTCCAAGAAACGGGCTTCGATTTCGGCGCAAAAGGTCTGCTGCTCCTGTCGCTCTCTGTTTCTCTCGCAGCTGCTGCAGCTCCATCAACACTGCTTCCATCGCGCTTGTTTTCGCAGGAATCGACGCCGCGACCTGAGAGCGGGTCCTCCTTGACGAGTGTGTCGTCATAAGAATTCCTCGATGTTTTAAATTTTCCGTCGACTCGTTCGCTCGTCCGTTATCCCGGACGAGCCCCCAAAAAGTGTTGCGCTCACTCGCGTCACTCTCACACTTCCGTTCGCTATCCACGCTCAAAGTCTGTTCTTTGTTGCTGCACTGTTGTACTGGTGTAATAAACTAATAAGTTAGAATGAGAAAAAAATATATTTGTCTTATTCTAACTTATTGTACCAGTGCAGTAGTGCAGCGACAAAAAAAACAGGCCTTCTCACTCGAACTCTTGGTTGCACGCGGGAAATAACATTCACGATTTGGAGGAAAACGGAATTTTTTCGAAACCGTCATTTTTTAAACAACAACGTTTTCCCCATAGCAACGAGGTGATCGATAATATTGGTCTGTTGGACCAGCTGACTCGTGCGGTTGGGCATCACAACGGGCGACACGTGCAACACTATTGCAGTAATGTTACAAATTATAATATTATATTACGATATATTGTAATGAAATATTTCTATAATATTTGTGTTATATTGTTTGTAACATATAATTTTGTAATATTATAGTAATATCAAATATTACAATATGGGAGAACTGCATGATAGATAGCATATTATCTTTCATAAATAAATATTTTACTAGTATAATAATTAAAGACGCATTATGAGATTTTTTAGAAGATTTTTTGATGAAATATTTTTGAAAACAACTTTTTGTAAGATATGAGAAAATCACAATTGTTTCCAAACTTGTAATCAGTACTGCATACATTTTATTACGTGATAAAATATTATCACATGATAGAATATTATAAAGCTGTATAATTAAAGTATTATACCCGAAAAGTAGTACGTTGTTTACAGATGCTCGCTGAATCCTATCCTGTGTTGCACTCATCCCAGGTATGAAATCCCTATATTTCTATAGAATATGCGGTTATATGCACAGAAAGTTTTGACGTTTTTTAATACAATAGATATTTTGACATTATACATATATCGTTTTTTGTAAGAAAGTAATAATGTTTATAGAAAAGAGGAGGGTCTATGTGGGTAACCGACTGCATTTTATTTATATGAAAGGGTGATGAATATACATCAAATTTTTACAATTATTATCTCGAAAAATGCTTGCGCTCATTATGAAAATCGAAGATGTTTTAAGTGATTTGCGTATACGCATGCAATTGTTCCTGTAAAGGTCGATTTTATCTACCATGATTTTTGTAATTGTTTATTTTTAAAAGCATTTAGAACTAAATTGAAACAAAATCATGCAATACGTAATGAAATAACTCAAGAACATTAAAAATCAGATACTTCACTATGTGCGTATATAGCATAGATGTTCTGTAAGATATGTGTTGAATTAGAATTTTTATATAAATAATATGTAGCTTTTATTTCAGCATATTTTGTATTTTATTTGCATTATATGAAAGTTATGTTATTAAAGATTCAGATCCTATATTAATTAAAATGCATTAATTGTTAACTTATCAAATAATGTTTTTGGGAAAAATGTAATGCACAAGTATAGAAAGTATAAACGGAAGGTAACGAGTTTGGAACGATAAAAAAGCGATCGTTAAAAGTTAGATAAAACAATGAAAGGGAAAAGACATTGTTTGAGAAGAGAGAATTTTAGTTGGTTTTTTTTAAATATTGTTGGTCTGCAAATACAGATCTCTAAACAAAAAGTGTCGGTCCTTAAGGTATTAACAATTAATGCATTTTAATTAGCATAGAATCTTAATCTTTAATAATATAATCTTTTGTGTAATGTAATTGAAATACAAAATGTACTCAAATAAAAGCTACACATTATTCATATAGAAATTTTAATTTGTATAGATATCTTAGAGAACATGTATGTTATATACGCACATAGCGAAGTATTTGGTTTTTAATTAATTTTGTTGAGTTATTCCATTAAATATTGCATGATTTTGTTTCAATTTAGTTTTAATTGCTTTTAAGAATAAATAATTACAAAAATCATGGTAAGTAAAATCGATCCTTATACGAATAATTGCATGCAAATATGTGAAATCAAATATATGAGATAATAATTATAAAAATATGTATATTTATTACTTTTTCATATATATAAAATTTAATCGGTTACCCATATAGGTCATTTTTGGCCCTTATAGGCCCTCCTCCTTTAAAAAGATGTGTGTGTGCGTGCACGTGTGTATGCATGTGTATATAAAGTTATTTGTCATAAATGGTATTACAAATTCTATGGCGTTATACGCGAGCAATTTGTAACAACGTATACTTGTAACTACAAATTTCTAAGCACAATTTTTATAATAATGTTTTTATATATTTATACTTTTTTTATGTTACAGGGGTTTTTTTCGAAGTGATAGCCTACTTGGCACAGTAATGGTCAAATTACAACCTTTGGAATCTCAATGCACTCTACACGATTCCTTTCCAGTAATTACATGATTGATCTTTTTATATTTGAATCGATCTTTAAAAAAAAACAACATAAGTAAAAGAATTTCACTTTTAGAGAATAAAAAAATTGTCCAGTTTTTGCTAAAAATAATTAAAAATATGTATTAAAAAATTCTTATTATCTTGTACATCAAGTGAGTGGAATGTGTCACATTTAAAATAATGTTCTTGTCCCCAATGATGATTTAGAAAAACCGATTTTAAAATTGTTTATGGTTGACCTGACAGGCAAATTTTATTATAAAATCAAATATATAACATTGACCTTCACTTTGGACCCTTATCAAATATATGGTAGCGTTAAATAAAATGTATTATAGAAAGATTGTAATTTTGTGTTCGCAATTGATATCTGAAAAAAATTTTATAAAATAATTAATAAAAAAAACGAGACAATTTACGCGGACTTAGCTCGTAAACTTATAAATTTTTTTGTGTAAATTCATGTCCGTTGTAATTCAGATCGTCAAAAAGATATAAAACTAGAAGTGTTGTCTTTATACATGAGCAGTACAAGTACGACTGAACAGGACATAATCGAAAGCCAATTGCATAGTAAAAAACAAGCGTGTGAACTCAATAACTCTGTTGTATATTAGATTAAAATTCTCTATGTTCTTCTGTAAGTTAATACTGTTAGTATTTTTTTTAATGACGGACATTTCTGCTATCATTTTTTTAGCATATGTTTCTCACTATGCAGCATACGTAGTCAACCAATTAAAATCATGATTTTCGGAAATTCTATTTGTCTGCTGACAACGGATTGAACATCTCATGTTTTTTATGTTGTTTTTGTGTTTTTTAATACGCGTTTCTAAATGTCTTAATTTAGTCAATGTACACTGTATTATTATAATTCATGCAGTTTAGACTATCTAAATAATTTAATTGCATTTTGTAGTGTTAATTTTATAAACAATATGTATTTTTTGCGATATGCATAATTGCAAGTTAATATAAATGCAAACAATGTCAAAGTGATAAACACTTTATAATTATGATATTAAGATATCAACTCGCGCTGTCTTTTTTATTTTTTGTTTCTATTATTTTTTTCTGTTATAAATAGTAATTAGCTGGTTCTTAGTTATTAGTTCTGTTTATAATTTTTAAATATAATTTTTATATTTTTTACTTCTTTTTGAATTGTGCGTGCGTCCGCGCGCGCACCGTTGCTTTAAATTGAATTAGAATAGTAATATTGTAAATTAAATTGATAATTATTTTAATGGTATTGATGCTTTAAAATATTTATATATATATTTATATTTCCCGTCTTTGCGAAAAACTATATTTGATTTTTCAATAAAAGTTGTCATTGGTCATAATTAATTTTGTTTTAACTTTTGTTAAAAAATAAAAAAATGCAATTCATAATGAAATACAAACTTGTAATATTCAATTTCAATATGTTAAAATAATTTATTATTGGCTATATTTACAATGTGCATTTAGGCTGTGATCTATATCTCGTAATCGACTTAGGCTGTGTTCCAATGTTTGTGAGCATCTTTTGTCTTTATTTAACATTTGCTAAATAACAAAGATTAAACAATATTACGAGCATTGCGAGTTTTAAAGTTTTACTGAAACACAGCCTTAAATAATTTCATTAATTTAACTCTTTGTCAGATATGAAAAAATTATAATCCATACTTCTTATCAGTTCATTTCTATACTTCTGACCACATCCATTTTATCATAATATTATAATATTATAGTATATAATATTTTTCTCTTGTTGTAAACGCTTGATAGGTGACCTGACTTGGCTTTAGATGAAACTTCGCTTTTTAATGACTTTATTCAAAGGTTGAACTTCACCATAAATGCGCAGTACTTTACCTAAAAGCTTATTCTTATGTTCAACAAAAAGAACTTCAGCCTAAACATAAATAAATAGTTAAAGGTATAACTAGAATCGCACTGAGACCTTGAAAATGTTTTAAGTTTACGATGTAAGTAGTTGGCGATTAGACCTATCTAGGTCATATTGTTGTAGATTTATGCTGATAGGTCAGCCGCAGCGTCACGACCCAAGATAAGTTACCAATTGTTTACATCTTAATAAATCTAAAATACTTTTAAGATTTTAGTGCTGTTTCTTAGTTACTGCTTTAACTATTTATTTATGTTTAGGTTGAATTTTTTTCTGTTAAGCATAGTAGTAAGCTTTTAGGTAGGATGGAGCTTTTATACTGAAGAGAAGTACTAATGAGTCATTAAAAGGTGAGAGCTATAGTTTTGTGGGTATGTAGAAAAAAATGTCTAATAATGTTACGAAGAAAATCGTGTATTTACTTTATTATTATAAATTGTGTAATATCTTAATTTTGACCAAAATTAACTTATATTGTTTTTAAATGATCGATTTATTTCTTTTTTCTGTATGTATAAACAAAAATAAAGTTAAAAGATTTATTATTATATATATTTCAGCTTATGGACGGCAGAAAGACAATTGGAGGAAAGCTGGAGTTAAAAGTCCGTCTCAGAAATCCGATTCTTTTTAAACAAATTGAAAGTATAACGGATAAGTGGTTGATTATTGATCAGTAATTCAATTTCCTACAAAAATTTACATTTAAATTTATATTTGCTGTTGGTTGTATTATGAAGTATTTGTAAACAGCACAGAATATAAAATATTTTTTAGTTATATATATATATATATATATATATAATATATATAATATAAGACAAAAATTAATGTATATATTTATATAAGAACGATAATGCGAACTTGAAAAATGTAAATATCCTTATTATGATTTATATAAGTAAAGTGTTAACTAAAGTGTTTTTCACACGGAATTTATTACATTTGTTGAGATGATTACGATAACTTTGGTCCCTCAAAATGAAGGTGGTTTACGAAGATATTTTTAACGAGGAACACGGAAAAAATAGTAAAAAATCTCCGACTATCACATAACAAAATAAGTAATAAACAGAAAAAAATTATTTCTGCATAGAAAGGTGAAAATTTGTGTAGAACAGAACAATTATGATTTTTGTTTCGGCCTCTAAGCACACGAGGTTATGGGACAGACCTTGCTTTGCGTAAATATATCCTTGCAAGAAAATTATAACATATTCTAACTCCGTGGCATTTAATGTGAAAACGAACAGCGTGGACTAACAACTCAAGTGCAACATGCCGATTTTCTTGAAACTTTGTACACACGTAGTACATCGAAAAATATTAAACACGTTTTTTTATTTTGGCTAACAAGGCATTTTAAGGCGTTTTTTAAGAAAACGTATTCGAAAATTTAACACTCTATAGTACAATGATAACTAACGTTATTCTTAAGAATCGTTTTCTCACAGTTTTTACAACATTACTTTATTATAATTAATGTTTTTGAGATCGCTAATTACGATTTTGACATTAGTTTTACGAGATTCAGAATGACAGATTAAAAATGGCAGACCGAAGTCGCAGAAGTTTCAAAAATTGTATTCAAAGTCAGTTTCGAAGAAGTTTTTTAGGTTCATGATTACGATTTTAGCAGTCAGTTATATTAATCTAGAAGTGGCGGATGAAGAATGGTAAATTTAATAAGGCGCATCTAAAATGGCGGACCAAAATTCAAATTTTTTAAAATAAGTTCTAAAGACACCTCAATAATACGTGGATCGGCATCGTGAAACCTACGTGAATATTCAAGTGCTAGGGATAGTCTTTCTTCTTCTTCTTCCTTCCAATAGGGACACAGTACCACGCTTCAAAGGCTTAGAGGACAACAATCGTGGGGGTCGGATTGTGCCCTAGTTTACAGCAGACTGGACCCGTCACAGCAAGGTCCTCTTCCACATGTGGTGGGAAGGCCCATGTCCCTTCTCGCAACCTGTAAAGAAGATCCTTTGGCACGCGCTCAACAAGTATACCGTCAAGACGGTTACTACATGCCTTAAATTTGTAAATTACTTTCAAGTATAAACTTGATTATTGCCTTAGCGATACTACCATTCAGAATTGAGATCAGATATTCAACCGTATAGGGAGCGATGAGTCTAAGTTCAAATCAAGCGGCGCGATGCCAAGTACATAAAGAATTCTACTGCATGACGCAAATGATGCAAACTTTACTACGCAAATGTCACGCCGCTACTAAGCTTTATCCGGAATTTAGCTGTCAAATTCACTTTCAGTTAAAATATCTCAGAAACTAAAATCATAATCAAAAATCTAATGGCAATTTTATATAATATTGATGTGAGCTTTCGATTACGACCACTCCGATTAAAATTGGTACACTCATTTCTGAGATCTTGTAATCTCTTGCGCGAAAAAGCTCACTTGGATTATTTTCCACAGATTCACATGTACACACACGCAAAACCAGTTTGTCCATAAAGGGGCTTCACAATGTGACCACAATTTTATAAAACTAAAATAAAATTATTTCGTAATGTAAGTGGTGAATATTGTACGCGAATATGGTACGCGAAAAAAATATAATAAACTAGATAATTCTGAAATCTCGATATCTCTTGCGCGAAAAAGTTCACTTGAGTTATTTTTCACAGATTCACATATACATGCACACATACATGCAAAGCTGGTTTGTCCTTCAAGAGGCTTCACAATATGCTTACATACAATTTTATAAAACCAAAATATTAAAAAAATTATTTTGTAATGTAAATGATAAATATTGGTACGTGAAAAAAATCTAATAAGTTAATAAAAATGAAATAAATATATAACATAAACAAATACATGATATATATGTAAATGTCAAAAATATTAATAATAAAATATTAAAAATTAATAAAATTACAAGCTTCTAAATATTCAAGCTATAATTACAATTATAGATGTATAATATATGTATAATAGAGAGAATAAAAAGATGGTGAAAGAGAAACGAGAAAAAGAAAGAGGAAAAGAGAGTGCGAGAGAATGAAAGAAAGGAAAAAGGGATAAAGCAAATAATTTTATAATTTTAACTAAACTTTATCTCTCAATGCAAATAAATATAAAATTATTAGTGCAATCTTTCATCACAATGAAAATATAATCGATGTACATTAAACAAACATGATTTGTACTGAAAGCGCAAAATGGGTGTTAATAAATGATTTAAGGCGATGCTGGACTGCCTCTCAAACTTGATCGAGGTCGATAATGTAGAGTCATTCATGCACATCATTAATGAGATTTCGTATATATCTCTTTTATAAATTTGGAAATTCTTTTCCAGAATTAAAATACACATATTAATATTCATCTGTGAATTGGACTTTATATCGAGGACAAAAAATATTTTTTTTTATTGCTTTATTTATCAACTTTTTACGCGTATATAACCTAAATTTTCGTTTCACAATTTCGTCTCAATTAGGCACTAAAATCTAATTTTCGAAACTTGACACTGTTTGTTCTCGTCGTCTACTAGTCTGTGAATACGAATTTCGTAGGTACAAACTGTAGATCTTTTATATTAAACAAACATTGTTATGACGTGACAGCAAATTAACAATTTTTTCTCGTTTTTGGAGGAAACTCCACTCCACAGACTGGTAGCAATGCGTATTCTTTTATTCTGGAGAAGGATTTCCAAATCTATAAAAAAAATAAAAAGATGTTAAACAAAAATTATTATTTTTTTGTTGGTAAAACAGACAACTCCAGCATCCCCTTAAGTATAAAGAAATGCAATTGGCCTCGAAATGCTAAAAATGCATTCATATTTTTTGCAGAACAAATAACATAAAATAAATTATGGAAAACATATACATATATACATACATACATCAAATTAACACATTTAAAAGTATGTATAATGTAACTTAATGTAATTAAAAAAAGAAATAATTCTTTAATTTTTACAAAAAGGAGTAAAATCCCATAAAAAACCTTAAAAAGGTAAAAAAGATACGCCAAGTACATAAACGCGTGCTTTCCAAAATAAATTTGAGATCAATACAGTTAGCCAAGTATATTTTAAAAGACTTAAAGAAATTTATTAAATAACTATTTAAAAATTGCTTAAACGGACTTGATGATTAAATAATTAAAATCATCCAACGGGATTATAGTGAAGCAAAAACTTGGCGTGCCCAGCTTTAAACGACCCATCAATGTTATACAATATGAAAATTATTTGTACGAATAAAATAAAATAAAAATAATAACTTATGAAAAACTTCACAAAGTTAAAAAAGATATGTCAAGTATATAAACGCATTCAAAAATGGTTCTATTAAAAAATTATTTGAAAAATGGGAATATAAGTGATAACACATATAATAAAGCAGAAATTGACAGATAGTAAAGCAATATCTGAGTAAAGCAATATCCGTCACATTAATTGCATTTTTGTCATCAATAACATAGAGCCTTGGAAATTCAGAAAAAATACGAGCCGGGCACGCCAAGTTTTTGCTTCACTATAATCCCATTGGTTGATTTTAATCATTTAATCAAGTCTGTTTAAGCAATTTTTAAATAGTTATTTAATAAATTTCTTTAAGTCTTTTAAAATATACTTGGCTAACTGTATTGATCTCAAATTTATTTTGGAAAGCACGCGTTTATGTACTTGGCGTATCTTTTTTACCTTTTTAAGGTTTTTTTTATGGGATAATCTTTTATACAGATTTTCTCTGGGTCTTATGAGATTAGGACAACCCCAGAAAATATGGTTAATATCTTGAAAAAGATTCCTACATTCACAATCCATTGATTCAGAGCAACCAAATTTAAACTTTGTAACATTTGTATAACTGTAGTCCGTAATAATCCTTGTGAGGATGCAGGAATAGGTTCGAGGTAATCGAAGTTTGGAAACTCAAGAAACATTCCATTCAGAAAAATTATTACAAAAATAATTACCAGTGTTTATATTAATTCTATTAAGAAGGACTATATCTGATGTTTCATAGTCTTTCATTAAAGCTGTAATTCCTCTGGGAAAGCTATATGGTTGAAGAAATCAATCAAATCACCAATTAGCGCCCCGTCTTTAGCTGCATTATCTGCCCTATCGTTTCCCTCTATATTCTTGTGTGCAGGGCACCATGTAAATCTTATTTTATGACCCCTTTCCTTTGCCACAGCAAGCTGATTCCTTATTCTGACCAGCCATGGACTGAGTTTAATAATGGTGTTACGATAAACCTCCTCCAAGGATTTTATCACCTCCAGATTGCTTTTAGAGTCCGAACAAATGTTCAGTTCTTTCCAATTATTTTCCAAGGCTATTTCTAAGGCCCTGGAGATTGCTATAGACTCCGCGGAGAAGGAGCTCGAATATTAGTTCAATCTGTATTTATAAGAACAATCCTGGTGAGGAACAAAAATAGCACAGCCCACTAGAGCACCTCCCTCCAACAAGGGAGTTCTGGAACCATCTGTGAAAAGGGTAATTTCGTTATTCGATGAACTGTAAAAAGAAATTAAGTTATTAAATGCATTGTTAAAATTATTACAACGGAGAGCCATAGGGTCTGAACTAAGATCAACCTCAGTATCAGAGAGATCAGTTGATGACAGAATGGGAAGGGCCGGATGGACGTCCCATTGATAGAGGAGTCTTTCAAAAGGACTCACCGATAACCATCTATCGACAATGTACGGGATGTTCCTATTTGCCACTCTTCTAGTCAATCTATATGAATGATAGTTTTTAATTTTGTTTATTATGATATATCTTTTCAGTTGAATCAACTTGCATAGGTATTTATCCGTTCTAACCATAATCCTCCTCGAAAGGCAAGGTTGTTTACTAAACAACCAGACTACTCTGTTAGGGGTAGATCTAAGAAGATCAAGGGCGGATTTATAGGCTTGTCCAAGAGATTTCTCCAGTGAACATATATATGACCGGGCGGCACTAGGGATAGCCTTTATGTAGCGTGTCGGGTGCACCTTACTCCCGAGAGAGTTACGCTGCCTGTCGACGGCACCGTGCACTAACTGGCGGACGAGTGCGCGGCGTTTTTTGAAATATCCATGTAAATTTCCTATAAATATTTCTTAACAGATATATCGACAGAAAATTTAATAGATATTTCGAAGATAAAAGAATTTCGATGCAGTAATGAAAAAAGAACATTGCATCCACATGGATGACCACATGATGTGCACAATCCGATCGCCAATCTCCACGTGGTGCATATTGGGTCACTCTGATAACGGCGGCATGCCTGAGTTAAACACGATTAAAATTAATATGCAATATAATATTGATACCGTTTCATGGTATCCAACGAATACTGTATTTATTCGCTAAAATACCCTAAAATGAAGTGTAAATTTCCAACTTGTATATAATCAACAAAAAACATCGTATTGACATTTTTTTTTGAATTGTTTAGAAAAATGAACTTTAAGAATCTGGATTAATATTATCAAGATTTTAACGAGAAACTTGTGAAAAATGCTAACAAACTTTTACTTTTTTTAATGGGGAAAAAAACATGTTTGCTTTTTATGCGATATAAAGAAATTACACTTAACAAATTAAACTTTTGAGATAAGGATTCTTAAAGTAGTCTTTGTCCTTTATTGTAAATAAAGTTCATATAATTTGAATGATTTTTGTCCCGTTTTTTTTGCGCCAGTGTATATTACGTATGTTTATATTATATAGATACAAATAGGTAACTTCATAAGTTATAATTACAAATATAATGACATGTAATAAAACACAATAAAATATAATAAAAAAATCAAATTTTGTATAATGAAGTAATTTTCAATATCATATTGATACCGTTTCATGGTATTCACAGAATACTGTATTTATTCGCTAAAATACCCTAAAATGGAGTACAAATTTCAAATTCGTGTATAATCAATAAAAAACATCGTATCGTATCATACAATAATTTAATTTTTATTATTTTTAACATTACTCTAAAGAAAAAATTAGGTTATAGAATCAGTAAATTAATAAAATAAGTATTCTTTAAAATAATTTAAAAGAACTTTATTATATTAATACTTTTTTAATTTTTAACAAAAATTAGCAAAATAACGCAAAAATTTTCAATACTTTTATAAATCAGTTTTATCAATATTTTACCAAGGACCTTGCGTACCTTGAACGGTCTTTTAAACTTAGGGTGCAGCTTCTTGCTACTACCCGTCGCGGAATCGTTTGTGATCTGTATTAACACCAGATCACCGTTATTATACTTCGTTGCCTCCCGGCGTGCTTTATCGTATCGTTCCTTCTATCGTCGTTGCTCTTGATCGATATAAGACTTGACGTCCGCGTGTATCTCGTTCAGGTCCAGACGACGCATCTCGTCTTGGATCTGTGATAGCAATGGCGCCTCCGTAGCGCTTCTCGTCTTACAGCCGATCAGCGCTTTCATTGATGTCGTATCGATACTCTTATTGTGCGCTGTATTTAACGCACTCTGAATCTGCTTGACGACTGCGCCTCAGTCTCGAGGGTCTCGTCCCGCCGTCGTCGTGGCCAGAGCTTGCACAATGGTCCTGTTGTATCTTTCGCATTGCCCGTTGGCTCGTGGGGATGGCTACAGCATTCAAAACGTGTTTGATGCCATAGTCGCTGCAAAACTTACAAAATATTCGTGACGTGAAAGCCATTTCCCGATTGCTTATGATCCTGGTGGGAACTTCAAACAAATAGATCAGGCAGTTAAAAATGAAATACCAGCAGAAACTTATTCTGTTTGCGGCTCGTCTCGAACAGGCCAACGTGATCTATGTGAACTGTATGAAAGGGCACCGGCACCTTTTCGATGATTCAGTTTGCATTGCTTCTTCCCGCTCGTGCTCTTATAGTAAGCGCAGTTCAGGCACGCTTTTATGAACTTCGTCGTGAATCGTCTGCAAACCAATAATTTCTTTTAATGCGTTCGAGTGTCTTTTCAACACCCAGATGTCCCGCATCGTCGTGGCACAGCCTGCAAATCTGCATTCGAGCCCCTTGCGGTACCACCCATGCCGTCGTCTGGTCGTCAATTTTTCTGTGTACTTTATTATTTTTAAGTAGGTACTCGTCAAAGTAATGTTTCGTCTCACCCGTCCGCTTATTTTCCAGCAAGATCGTTCGTATTCGTAGCAGCTGCTCATTTTTTGTAGCTGCGCTGCCACGATTCAGTCGCCTTCTGTCACGTCCACCTGCGGCAACCTCCACTGAACGGTGCCGGGTTGCGACTGAGCGCGTCTGCGTGTGACATTCTGGATCCAGCTCGATACTCAATGTCAAATGTATACTTCTGCATCTCGAGCTACCAGCGGCCAATTCGGGGCAGCAAGTCCCGTTTTGAGAATGTCAATTGCAGCGCATTGCAGTCCGTCACGACCTTGAATTCAATGCCCAGCAGATACACTCGGAAATATCTTAGGGCTAATACAATTGCCATTGTCTCCAACTTGTACGAATGATAACATCATTGATCCGCTGTGGTTTGCTTACTGTAGTATAATAGCGTCTACGTCAACCACGCTCGCGTCCGTGTGTACTTCCGTATGCCTGTTGAGGTCAAATATTACTCGAGTAACCAATTTCCAAGCCGCCAGTAGTTAAAAAAGAAAGACAAATTTATTTATTAAATTTGACCAACACTGGCAATCGTACATAACAAGCGAAGTTGTACTACGTTTCGGCCCGGGATTTGAGCCCTTTGCAAGTAAATCTATAATTACATTATACTCTCTAAATGTCTTGTTTCTCGACCACGCATTCATTCTACGTGCTTACCAAATTTGTCAAATATTACCATGACTCGTCGAGTCATTAGCTTGTCCTTGATCGCACGGGTCGCCTGTTCTTGTGCGTTTTTCCAAGTCCAAGGCACTTCCAAGTCCCAAGGTTCTTCCTGGTAAGTCTTGTTAGTGGCTCGACTATTGTTGCAAAATGTTCAATAAACTTCCTAAAATAGCTGGTCAACCTTAAAGCTGGCGCACTTGCTTCACCGTCTGAGGCTTTTCCATGCGTAACAATGCCTCTACCTTGCGTTGACTGGGTCGGACTCTTTGCTCGCTGATTTCTTGACCTAGATATTCTATAGATTCTGCAAAGAAAGAGCACTTTTCTAATTTCAATGTCAACTTATGCTTACGATGTCAATGTCAACTAATGCCTCAACACACGATGTAGTCGCGTCATGCCCTCTTCGATAGTCTTGGATGGTATAATTACGTCGTCCAAATAGGGAAAAGCTACTGAATTCTTCAGGTCGCTCAGCACCTTATCCATTAACCTTTGAAAGAACTGCTGGCGCATTCGTCAGGCCAAACGGTATTCTCAAGAATTCGTAATGATCCTCGGGTGTCACGAACGCCGTCTTCTTGATCGAATCCTTTGCCATTGGTACTTGGTACTAGCCAGAAGCTAGATCTACCTCTGTGAAGTACTTATTGCCTCCCAGCTTGTCGATTTGCTCCTCGATCAATGGCATCGGATACTTGTCCTTGACCGTGATTGCGTTCAATTTTCAAAAATCTACGCACATACGATATTCGTCATTTTTTTTCTTTACGAGTAATATCGGGCTTGCGTAGGGCGAGTTCGACTCCCGAATAATATCGTTATTCAACAATTTCCGTATCATTCCCCGCACGACTCGCTTCTCGTTTTCGGCTAGTCGATATGGCCGATAGACCACGGGTATATCTGACATGCATCGGATGCTTAGCGATGCGGCGTCAGTTTTCCCCAAGTCTTTCATGGAGGTTGAGACGCAATCTCGAAAATCGCGAATTAGTTCTACGCACCGTTGTCTCGTTCCTTCATCTCGATGGTCTGCCCGGACCATAAGAGTATCGTTGCATTGTTCGTGCGAAAAATTAATGCTGATAATGCCCTTGTCGGTGTTAGTCATAGTTAGCTGTCTCAACGTCAGTCGGTTGCCTCGCTTGATCAGCACAATGTGCTCTTGGTCACGAAAATTGCGCCCCATTATGATATCGTACGTAAGATGGCTGTCCGGCACAATAATGGCGTCGACCCGCGCCGTGATCGTGGCGCTCATGATCTTAATTTCGCAGGGTGTCGACCGGTTACTCGTCATCGTTTGTCCCGCGAAGCCCATCAACATGCCTTGTTTATCGGCAACGGACGCGCGCAGCAGCATGCTGCTACTTCCCGTATCGATCAATACCTGACTGTAAATTTTATGACTGTCCACGATTATTTCTCGTTAGTAATGATTGCGCGTGTCGTCCGTTTTCACCGCATTCACATCCTTTTGTTTCGGGCATTCTCCAGACGTATGCCCTAAACGATGGCAGCGTTCGCACTCGACACGGCATGGCTTGCGGCATTCCTTTGCAATATGACCGACCTTTCCGCAATTGAAGGATTCGCCTCTCGACTTTGCCCGACCGCCCTTCGCGGTATTGTTATTGTTAGTCGGTTTGGCGTTTTCGTTGTTTCCGCCCGCGCGTTCCGATTTCGTAAATTTCGTCGGTCGGTTCCCTCGGTCGGGTCCCGCGCCCGATGCATCCTTTTCCTTGTTATCTCTCGCCGGGATGCAACCCAACATCGCCATATATACGTACAATTTATCCGCGTCACGATGTTGCGCAGAACAAACTGTTCTCGCGATGTTCTTGTCCGTGATCCCATCGATTATCGCGTCGATAAGATATTTGTCAGGTATTTCGATATTTAGTTTGCGTAGTTTGCTCAATTTTTGAAAGCAATAATCGCCGAGTGCTTGACCGGGTGCACTCTCGTAGCTCGCGGTTTCCCGTAACAATTTTGCAAATGGAACGGACTTACGGAACTGCTGCCTCAGCGCTTTCTTCATCTCCGTCCACGTAGGCGGCCGCCCGTCGTATCACTGTCGTGCGTGCCCCCTTAATCGTCCTGCTATCAGGCGCATCACAGACCGGTCGTCCCAGTCATATTGTTCCGCCAGATCGTTCACGTGTTCGATCCATTTATCGATCGTCAAGTTGTCTTTCGGCAGGTCGAACAGCGGAATCAGCTGCTCATTTCCCCGTTGTATGCTTGAACCCCTTGCTTGTGATCGTCGATCCAGCTTCTCCACCATGCGTTCTATTTGCCTAATACGCTTGTCGCCGTGTTTCTCTTCTCCTCGGATTTGCCTTCGGCTCGTCGCCGAAGAGTAGCGGTACCTCTTCCACTTTGTACTCCCGCGAGATTCGTCGCGACATTCATGGCGTCCCATGATTGCACGTGTTGGTTCTTTATCCCACTTCTGATATGTAAGGAAAACGTAAGAGGGGGGGGGGGGGCGTAATGTCAGGATCCCGTGATTATGATTCAAAGTATTTATTGGTGTATCCGCTACAGCCAAATCCGACGCGTAACTCGCGAAGCGTCATTTATTGGGCGTTTCCGAGCACGTGTCTTTTTCCCGAACGTCTCTCGTTGCGTTTCTTGTCCCCTGATTTTCTTACCGAAAGTAACAACATTTTGACTTTCTTTTGACGTCATTTTGATTTTTTGTTCTACTTCAAATAGTACTGAAATTTGCGCTTTTTTGGCGATTTGAGTGACCTCTAATGGCGATTTTGGCGATTTGGGTGATCTCTTATGGCGATTTGAGATTGCAAATATCTGGCAACCCTGGCAGAAGCGCACTTGCTGCAAGGGAGGCTCGATAACGTCGAATAGCGTACGGCTCTCGAGGATCACCTCGGAGTTTTTTGAATATCGAGAAGCTCATTGGTACTTCGAGAGAGACCCTTTGTCTCGTCGGCGATACGAAAAAGGGGGTATCGCAAGGCGAAAACTAGTGGCCTGTTCTTTTTAGCTGCACTGATGCACTGGTGCAATAAGTTAAAGTGAGACAAATATATTTTTTCTCATTCTAACTTGTTGCACTAGTGCAGCAGTGCAGCGAAAAAGAACAGACCTTAGATCTCTGTCGATCACCGCCGAGAAAACCGCCGTTATCAGATCGCACACTCACTGCTCTTTAGCGCGTCACGCTTAAGTAGAAATCGCGTTTGTAGGAAAATTGAGTTGTGTGTAATTGTTCAGTGAAAAAGAGACGAAATAAACGTTGGCTGTATTCGTGATAAGTTTGTAATGAGCCGCACTGACCGTTACTCGTATACGCCGACACAGGGCCGTTACCTCCTTCCTCGCGCGACCCTCTCTCTTCGCTCTTCCACTCCGCGCGCCTGTACTTCGCCAGTATATAAACCGGTGGACGCGATCACCTAGTAACTTAGTCCCGACCGACGTACTGAGACGGTCGCATCCTCCTGGTGTAGTAAACCAGGCCTCCAAGAGCGTGTACTAAACGCCGATCCTACCCGAACGCGTAGTGAGCGTTTCCTCGTCCGCGCACTGAGCGGCAACATTCCGACCCGATTCCCGAATCACCACCCGGCCCGTGCACTGAGTAGGCCACTCCGCCGGTCTCCGACTTCCTCGTAATGAGAGGAAGCCGGAGACGATCGAACGCGTGGCCGAGAACAACCGCGTGAACAGCTGACGCTGCGCCAAGTAGGGATGTGCGATACACATGTGTATCAATATTTTTGATGTCAAATATTGATATTTTGTATCGATATTTTGATTTTTGATATTAGTCTGTATTGATATTCGAACAGGGATATCGAACTTCCTATACGGTTCGTTAATTCCATAGATTTTTTGTTTTCTCATCCGATCGCGAGTGCACACACTGCTTTTCACTCTTGATAAAAAGCACCCGTGTTGCGTATTTAGTATTTTTAAATATAGCTTGTAACAACCGTTTTTCGCGCGGAGACTTTAGCTCGTCGGGAAAAGGTTCAGGGCGAAAAAGGCTCAGAGATAGCAAAATGCAGTAGCTGGCTGGACGATACACTTTATTACTATTTTACATCACAGGCATGTTCGCGGATATTTACAGCGGAGGGAGTTATATACAAAGGCTGGTAACGCGTTTATGTACAATGGTATATCTCGGCGATCAGTAACGGTGCGCGTGACAGCCAGCCGATCAGCTGCTCGGTTCGGTGGGATGTCCGCGGCGCGCGGTGCGGTGGGCGGCGCGTGTAGTGAGCCCGACGCTCGGAATTCGGCGGCCGGCGGGTGTGCGGCGCGGGAGCGGTACTGTCGGCTCCGGGTGCTTGGTGGTCGGCGGGTGCGGAAGCGGGTGTCTCGCGTACCGAAGTTTTCTTGGAATTGCTGCGGCGATTCTGTGAATCGCGGTTCGGTTTCACGGAACGGCGTCGGCCCCGAGTACGCTCGGGGGAGACGGAGAACACTCCGTGTCGGTTACCGGGCCGTGAGGATGGTTGTTCAGGATGTTGGCTGGCGGCCGAAAGCGCTCGGCGGAGACAGAGTCACGCTCTACCCCGTGGTTTTGCCAGCGAAAGGAGAAAAGGAGAGTGAGCTCGGCCGAGAACTCTCGGCGATGACGGAGAACACTCCACCGTGGATCGTAGCTCTGGGTTTGCTTCTCGTCGGAACGGAGTCGGACAGGATGCGAGAAGTGGCGTTTATCGCTGCCGGGCGATTTTATATATGGTCCCCGGCAGCTGCTCGGGAGTCTTCGGGACTCCTCGGCCTCCTCTCGGTTACATCTCCCCTCGGGCCGGGATGCTGGTTCGAGAGGAGGGAGGCGAAGTGCCTCCGAGATGCGCGTCATCTCGGTGGCGTGGAGTGCTTATAACGGGCATGCTTTGCCCGTTTCTCAGCCCGGCGGATGGTCGGCCGGGCCTCGCGGTCGCTGTTAGCCGCTTAGGAATGCGGTTCGTTACAAGCTCACTAGATTAAGGTACACTCCCCACCTACGTTCTGCTCTGCTGGGCCTCGTACCCTTTCCAGGCCTTCGTTTTAAGCATGTGCCTTTAACATTAAATTACTCCTTCTGCTCTTAAGCTATTGCGTAACTTAAGCTATTGAGTAAAACTCTCCGCCGTTTTTAGAATGCGTTTTTTCCCGGTGCAGGCAACACCTCTTCTGCACGCGGTATTAACTCGAACGATTCAGCGGCACATGTTTAACATTTAAATAGTGAAATTAAGTGAAGATAAGATTGTTAAAGTAAAGGTGAATAAAGTTGGTTGAATTAAAAGCAAGGATTCATTGTCCTGACCGCACCGTCTTACGAGGAATTACCCGGCAAGACACACGCGGAGAGCGCTCGAGCCACGTGCGAGTCAGCTCACAGCAATTATGCTACACATAGCAACGGAATATTAAATATTGATTAATTGAATATTGATTTCAAGAAAGTTTATTATAATCTTTTATCTATATTATTAACGTAATACTTATTTCCTCGTGGGCTTTCAGGCATTTCAAAGTAAATAATTTATAATATAAGTACCAAGTTAAAAAAGAAATTTTATAATTTAAAATAATTACTGATAGAATACTACTGATAGAAATTTATAAACAGATTTAAGAAATATTGTTGAAAAATTCTTTTAAATTTTGATTTAGTTTTTAGTATGTACCTTATCTTAAAAAAATTAAAATTTCTATCGATAGTTCAATAATAAGAAAAGTTATATAAAAATATTTTATGACAAAATACAAAAGGTAATATAAAAAGCGTTGATATAGTGCCTAAGGAATGGATTACATGGGATAAAGAAACGAATAACTTATTATGTCAGTTTATGCCACCGCCTTATAATTGCGAAAAATTAAAATATTTACAAAACTTGGTTAAAACTTGCCAGCAACCAGATTATTCATGGCCAAAGTATTTATATTGTACAATTATGTACAAAAGCAAGTAAGTTAAGTTAAATTATCAAATATGTCTCGAAATATTATTTAAAAAATTAACAATTAACCATAATTAACTATTAACTATTTAGAGACCTATACTGATGCAAAAGAAAAATTCAAAAAATTACATGTTCAAAAATATGCATTTACAACAGACAGCGAGTTGGATGCTAAGACTAGATCCAAAAATGATTTAGAGGAATATAAAAGACAAAATGAAAACGGATTGTTCGTCAAAGAAAGTTTAAATTCCGAAAAAATTGATTTAAAAAAAGTAATCTTGATGAATTTTTAAGTAATTAAGATATAGACTTTTTAACACACACGCACTCACGCACGCACGCACGCTCACACAGTTTACAATGCACATCACACTTTTTAATCCGAGTTTCCGAAAATAATTTTTTAGTCGCGTTTTTCAGACGCTATTGCACGATACCGGTCGTCGCTAATTTTATTGACAATGCCGCCGTTTCTGTGTAAATGACGCCGCTTCTTCCGTCAAACAATGATTCCTTTATTGAGAATGCCGCATACTTTTTTCTCTTTTTCTCCTTCCATTTTTCTTTTTCTCATTTGCACATACTCTCTCGCTTTCTTTCTCAGTAATATTTTGATACAAATAATAAATAAATAATTAATAATAAATTAGAAATAATTTTAATAAAAAATTAAATAATATTAAAATTAAATAAATTATACATAAATAATTTTACGAATATATTTTTTATTTCCTTACAAGTTTTAAAACATGTTTTAATGTACATACTGTTTACAAAAAAATTTTTAAAAAACATATTGTACTTTTCAGAAAAATCATATGTTTTTCAAGAAAATGTGTCCGAATCGTTATTATCAGACGATTCAGAAAAATCGAATAAATTATCCCAAAATTCTAATAAAAAACGTTCAATGGATGAAATATCGTCAACTTCAAAAAGATTAAAATGTATAGAAAATAATTGGGAGCATAAAGGTAACTAGATGATTGACTGAAAATTAATTAAATAATAAAATTAAATAAATTATAAATAAATAATTATAAATAATAATATAAATAATAATAATAATAATAATATTAATTATAAGTAATTTTTAAAAGATGTATTGTACTTTTTAGAAAAAAAAAAAATTATAAATTACATGTTTTTCAAGAAAATGTGTTCGAATCTTCATTATTAGACAATTCAGAAAAATCTAATAATTTATTTCAAAAAAAGGTAATTATATAAAAAAGTAACATGGCATCTTTCTCTGACTAATTACTTTATTCATATTTTAAACATTTAGTTTTTTCTTAATTTTTTTAGAAAATTCTGGGAAAATAGTAGAAAAACGATTTTAAAAAATAGAAAATGAACTGGCACTTCTTAGAGGATCAATTTTAAAATTAACGGTAGACGTTGAAAACATTTTGGCCATTTTAAAAACGCATAGAGTTCAAACAAAATCTTTGTCAGAAGATGAAGAAGACAAACAAGACATTATGCAATTCCCGTGCAATAATATGGATCAATTTGATCAATTTAATGAAAAATTAAAAACAAATAAAAAATTCAAAAAAAATTGTAAGTACATACGTATATACTCACACATTCATAAATATAAATAATAACTAATAAATAACTAATAAATAACAAATATGCATAAACAAATATATACATAAATAAATATAAATAAATAAATAACAATAAATAACAAGTATTATAACAGATATTAATAATAATACCTTTATTGAGTTCCTTTTGGGGTTTCAAGGCGCTTTTTTCCTACGGAGCGTACCCGAACCGTTTACAAATATTTTTACTCCTCTCTTCCGACCCGACCTGGCCATAAGCAACCTTCTACAGTCTAGTACCTCCCACCCCTCTCCGCCGCCCCAACCCCTCTTCCCCCCAACCCCCAATCTTTATCTCCTCTTCTTCTGGCCCTCTTTCTTATGCCTCTTCCTCCGTTCTCCTTCGCTACCTCCATCTGCCTTCCACCATCGGTTCTCTTTTCTTACTCTTATTCAGTGGGCCTCTCTTCCTTCCTTCTCCTTGTCTCCACTCTTCTCCCTCCTAACCGTATTCGTCTTTCTCGCCTCTCTCTCTCCTGCAGTTTTCTCTCTTGTCTCCCCTCTGTCTCCTCCTAATAATCAAATTCAAACCATTACTACTCTCCTCCGTTCTCCCTCCTCCCTTTCCCCCCAATCTCCCCCTCCCAACCCTTCATTCCCCTTTACCCTCTCCCCCTTCCATCTCCCATCCTTCTTTCTCCCTGTCCTATGTCCATTCCACCCCGTCCACCCACATACTTCTATTTCCCACTCCTAAACCTTTCTTCCCTTATTCCTCTCCTCCCTTACCCTTTCTAACATCTTTCACCGAATCCTCCTCTTCTCCATATATAAATCCTCATCAATCTTTACTTCCCAACGCCTCTTTATGTCCAACCTCTTCTCCAGTAATCGCTCCTTATCATCCTCCCGCATTACCTCTGTTATTACCACAATCCTCCCCTTCCCCATCCTTTCCACCACCCCCCTATCTCCACCTCTTTCCCCAACTCCCTCTTCATGATGCCCTCTATCACCGTCCTTCTTTCTATCTCCCCTTCCCCTTCTATGCCCCTCCAAATTATGTTCCTCCTCATTATTTCTCTTGCCCTTGTCTCCCTTTCTTTCAATCTCACCCTTTCCCACCCCACTTTCTCCACCCTCTCCTTCATCCTCTTCTCCATTTCCCTTTCCACTCTCCTCCATGCTTCCAGCCTTCTCTCCCTTGGATCTCCGCTGTCCCTCTTCTCAACTCCTTCCTCTTCCGCTGCTATCCCGGATATCCTCTTCTCCTCCTCGCCATCTCTTCCTGTCCCTCGCTCCTCTTCTCTCCTTCTCCCTTGTATTCTTCTTTCTTCCTTTCTCTTCTCCCTCCCCCTCCCTTCTTCCTCCGTCTTCTTCCCTTCTCTTTCTCCTCACTTTCCTTCACTTCCAACCACCAATCTCCTTCATTCTCTCCGTTCCTCTTCTCCTCTCCCCTCTCCCCTCCTTCCCTCTTGCTTTCTTTATCCCGCAGCCTTTCTTCTTGCTCGTCTCCATCCTCCTGCTCTTTCTCTCTTTCTCCGTGTCCTTTTTGTTTATCTCGTCCACTCTGCCTTTCCCTCGACTCTCTCTCTTCTTCCTTTTCTTTCCTTCTCATACCTTTTCCCTCTAACCTCACCTCCAAACACCTCAGTCTCTCCCTAACCTCCTTCAGCCCTCTCACCATCTCCGCTTTCAAACTCCTCTCTTCTAAATTCCCCCATCTTCTCTCTTCCCTTGCACTTCCTTCCCTCTCTTCTCTACTACTCTTCTCACCGTATACCAGATCTTTCTTTTCCACTTTTCTTTAACTCAAATGTTTCCACTACACAGTCACATTGCTACTGACTCTTTATCTATTGTCCCATCTCGCCGACGGACCACGTGTTGCGGAACTCCGCGTTCTCAAACTCGCTACCGTCTTACCCTGTCACTCTTGCCAACCTTGTCTCCACAATATCTCCACTGTCTCTTCTACTTTTCTCTAGATGTCGCTACTCTTTCTCTCCATTGCTTCACCGCGCCATCTCGCCTATTCCTCCACCATGAACCTTCCTTCATCACTTTCCTCCTGCTGACCTCTTACTCTCCTCTTCTTCCTAGCTCTTTGTGCTCCATATTCCTTCTCTTACCTCCGAAATTCTCCGACGCTTCTCTTCTTGTTTCTTCTCTCCTCCATCCTCCCTTAAGTTCCCTCCAATTGCCCTGACACTCTCCACTTTCTTCTTTCCGAATTTATCACTCCAACCTCTCACTTTCCTCTCCACCACTCACCACCTTTTCCCTCTGGAGCCTCTTAACTTCAAACTCTCTCACTCCGCCATTTTTTTAATTAAGAAAATGAATGTGAAAAGTACTTGCAGTTGACCACTCTGATTTCCCGTCTTGCAAAGTTATTTTCTCCGAGAAGTCAAGAGACCAACCGTCTCGTATCGTTGAATTAATAACTCCCGTACTTTTCGCTCTCTAATCGGAAAAGGCGATCACGAGGTATTCAATCTTTTCAGGATGACGTATCACGTGATTGCGATCACCGGGAAGGTTCCTCGGATTTAGAGCGCGTACACAGGGACCCTAGCACAGGATACTAGGATTCTAGGATATAGGTAAGTATTCTTTCAAACAAACTACACTAACTATCTTGACTAACACTGATTTAATGTACCTACTCAATACTACAGAGATCAAGTGACTCCCGAGAACCGCCTTCGACTTGACGTGTTCCCTATCCGCAGGAGAGTGCCGGTACGGCGCGCTTTTCCGGAGCTCGCCGGCCCCGTCGCATGATCTTTCGGCGGATATCCGGTACGCTAGCGCCTAACTTGGCGCGCAACGCCGCTACTCGCGGACCGACGACGGTACTAGGATACTATATTCTAGGGATTTAATATCCCGATCTTACAAATGCCTCATATTTCGGTTCGAGAACACTTTACAGAGATTCTGACAGAAATATCGTTCAGTGGCACGAGTAAACAATGACAATGTTTACCTCAGCGATGCTAGTTTAAATGCCTATTATAACAGATATTCACATATATATATTAACAAACATAAATAAATAAAAAAATAGTAAAAAATAATAAATAATAAATATATATATATATGTATAAATAAAAAATGTATAAAGCAAAATGTTATTATTTTTAATTCTTTAAGAAATTGTTGCATATCTTTGAATTGTCAAAGAAGACATTGGCAGTTTTTTTTATAAACGGTAGATTTCTTAAATAAATAAAAAGTGTGTATAATAATAATATATAAATGCATTTCTTACGAAAAATTTATATTTCAGATTTATTTTATAAAACGTTCAATTGATGAACGCCGTGCATTATCCCGTAATATTGGAACTGTAATGCGTAAATGTATGTTCCAAGATGCGGCAAAAAATTATACCGCTATTAAACAAGTAGCCGGTAAAAAAGTTTTTAAAGAAACGGAATTTTATAAATATTTAGAAGGTGTGTTTATTACAATTATAATTTTTTAATATAATAATTTTGGAAATTAATGTTTATATTTATAAATATTTGTTATCTTTGTACATTAGATGCGGTATTATCACGATTAAAAAAAAGCAAGCAGATTGTATTAAATGAAAAACAATTTAAAGAAGCTATACAGAGCGTGTTAAACAATGTGAAAGATTGGAATGGGAAACGGACGGAACGTCGGAGAAATGCAAATTTCAACAATAACATGATAGAAGAGCAAGATGAAGAACAAAATAATAATTCCTCTGAAGAGGAAAATAATAATATTAATTATGAATAAAAAAAAACAATTACAATGTCATGTAATATTTTAATAATATTTAAATATATTAAAATTTAATTATAAATTTAATAATATAATACATATGGTTTTTTTAATGTTAATATTAAACAGTTAATAATTAAATGTTAATAAATATAATAAATTATATAATAAAAATAATAAATATTTTACTTAATATAATAATATATTTAAGTATAATTTTACTAATAACACAGGCACACACAAAAAAAAAGTAGTTAGTCCGGCAGACCAGACTAGTCAATCCTTATGTATTTTGACCCGCTGAATCCGAATCCAAGGTTAGAATTGCTGAATTGGATTCGGATTTAGCGGGTCAAAATACATAAGGATTGATTAGTCTGGTCCGCCGGACCAACCACTTTTTTTGTGTAGGCCTGTGTAATGTATTCATATAAGGTCCTATGCAGATTGCCTATTACATGACTTTATATATTTTTCTTACAAATACCTTGTACATTTTCCTATTCATGAACTTATATATTTTCCTTATAAGCACCTTGTACATTTTTCTATCCATGACCATATATACTTTCCTTATAAGGACCTTGCAGGGAAACAGGGTTACATGTTTACTCGGGTCCCGGTAAGGCAATAGTATCAGGTTCCGACAACTAAATCAGGCCAACATTATAGGGATCTTATCGAGACCTTATTTTAATTTCTAGTCGGGTACTTTTGTTACATATATACATTTATGCTTTATATCGTGTAATATATTGGGTATTATGTAATTAAGATCAATCCGTTTTTATATTCTAATATAAAAATATACGCAGGAGTGATTAAAGAAATAACGCAACTTCTAATGCGGCATCTATAATATGAGATTATTATCTTGTTTTGCCAACAACTGAGAATGGAACCCATATATTATTAGATATGGATGGATTCGGTTTTTAATGCTCTTTAATTTTTGTTCTTACAAAATTTTCAAAATGTTGTAAAAAAGAAGTGGGGATGGGGTAAATAAAAAAAGTTTGAAATTTTTGAAAAATATAAATATACTATTGTAAAGAGTATAAAATGCCATAAAACTTTTGTATAGAACATTTTTTCATAAATCTTATATTTTCAAAGATATTCGTCAAAAATGAAAACATACGTTATTTTCGAGGGGTGATTTCAACACCTAAACGTCGAGACACGCGGCTAAAAAAAATATGGATCTAATATTTTTTTATGTTCTACAACATATCCAAAGCTCATTAAAATCAGTGCGGGACAATTCTGTCCGTTCCCTTGTCAGTTTCTATTTTGAAATAAATATAAAAAAGCACTCAAATCGTCTATAAAATTTAATACATATTTAAAAAAAAAATAGCTTAAAGCTTAGACACACATTGTAGATTATGTTAATAACTTTATTAAATTATTATTAACTTTATCCAAGCTTACCAACTGTTACAAGCGGAAATATTCCATTAATGGCGTCCAATCCGCAATTTGCAAGTCGGTGTATTATCCCTTGTACACGGATAATACACGGAAATTGGCATGTTAGTAAATGGAATTAATAAATGTATAATTACTTAATTTATTCAAAGAAAAAAAATAATTTTAAAGAGTGCTTTTTGATGAGCAGTTCATGATTTGACTGCAAAACTTGTTAATGTTTATTTTGAAAAATTTCTTTCTAAAATAATGTTAGATTGCATACAAGAAAAATAATTTACATTTGAATTTGTATTGTTATATTTTAATATATTTTATAGATTTTAAAACATTTGAAGTCGTTTTTTAATACATTTTTCAATTTATTTATAAAAAATTAAGTTAAGTACTAGTATTTAGATTGTCAAATTTACGTTGAAGCATTCCTCTTTTCATATGTCTACTCTACTTTTCATAGGAATTAGAATAATAGAAATACACTTTGATTCGCATTATGTATTTTTATTGTTTAGATAGATTCTATTTCTACAGTTATACTGGTTCTGCAATGACTGCCGCATGTCGCAAGAGTTGTCCAGTCATAATTAAATTTACGGAAGAATATTAATTGATTTATCCTTCTCTAAATTCAACAGTAATTAATCAACTTATCCGATTCATGACAGTCATTATAGAATCACACTCATGTTAGATTTAACTTAACGACTGCAATGCTCACAGAATTATTTCATTTTTATTTGTTATTCCCTGAGGGTTAAATAAAAACAAATAATGCTTACAAACATTGCGGGCGTTAAATGGAACACAGTCTCATTGTACTTTTGCCAGATAAAAACTTTTCTATGTATAAGATTAACAACAAATAATTATTAAGGTATACAAGTATTTAAGTTAAAGAAATCTGTGATGTAAATTCAATTTCAATTATACACATATTAATATCACATAAATTTATCGATATTGCTATAATCAAACAATCATTAAAATATAAAATTAAAAGCTAAGGTATTGGTCTCTTTAGTAATTCAAATTCTCACAATCTTTGAATTACCTTTTTAACGTGCACTCTTGCCCGTGTGTCTATAGTAAGAAAAACATCTTCGCGGCTCGTTTGCTATTTTTGTTTAAAAAATAAAGGTCTAACAATTTGAAGATATTGCTAAAAAAATAAAAAATATAATATAAAGAGATTGTTCAGAACAGCTTTAATAATCCTTTAAATGTTCTAATATATATGTATATAATGCTAACTAGAAACCTTACTTGCAGATATTCTCTTTCAATTCGAAATTCTTTATTTACCATGATTTTATCCTTGTAATTCAATTTGTCAAGCACTCCATTTTAATTGACTATTAATTTGTCAGACGCATGACCTCCATATAAACAACTTATTTCTGAAAAAACTTTATTTGTTAAAACTACTAGTATTAAATTTTTAACACAAAATACCAAGTTATCCAAAAAATTCATGAATACTAGTGAATAATTTTGAATCGGAGCTAAGAAAATCTGGGAATATAATATCTTGATAGAATGGTTTATTACTGGCAGGGGAGAGTTCTCTTTCAGCGGAAGAATTAAAAGAGATCCATAAATTTATCTACACAATCATCAAAGCCTTCTCTAATGAATCTTTGCTAAAAATGTCAGCAAGACTCCATTTTCATTTTTTAAGAATCTATTTTCGAATAAGTTCACTTGAACAGCTGCATGAGTTTAAATTGTCGCATACTTTTATCAGATTCTAGATTCGGATAAACTGGTTGTTTTAACATGTGCTACAACATTAACATTATCTATAACTACTTCAGATTCTCTGCAATAAATACATAATAGTATATTTATACACTTTTCATAGTTAAAATAAATAAATTGATACAAACCTTTATATTTCATTCCAAACTTTAGCTCGCTTTAACCTGCAGACTTTTATTTGACATTTGCTTGGTGATTTTGTTTCAAAACTTCATTGTGGAATGTTTTAATTGTCTTCTAATTGCTGGACCTATTGGGAACTTGTGTCTCTTTAATCTTAGAATTAAAATTAATTTAGAATTAAAAAACCGGTTTGTTGAAACATTTTTCTGGACCAGTGTAAGTGTTACATTGTGGAACGCAACAAAACGTAGTAACACGTTTTTTTTACACTGATTTACGTTAATTCCACTTGCGGTCGCTAGGCACGTTAGAGAGAATCGTTGCGTCGCCAATATTACTTTTATAGGGCCAATTTTTCTAATTTCTTGATAAACTTACCCAGATAAATATGTGTCTGTCTTTATTTATTTAAGGAAAAAATGCAGATAGACATATGTTTACGTGATAGGCAAGTGTATCAAAAAATTGGAACAATCGGCCCATAATACCTCAGAAATAGTTTTGAAATATTATATTTATTACATTTCCCAATGAAACAGTTACATGGCATCCGCGTAGAATCTATGTAAATTATATGGATTACGTGGATGCAGGTTTTTCCACAAGTTATCCACGATGCAGTTCTTTTTTCATGATTGCATCGAATTCTTTTATCTTTGAAATATTTATTAGATTTTCTGTGGATATATCTGTTAAGAAATATTTACAGTGAATTTACATGGATATTTCGAAGAACGTCGCGCGCTTGTCCGCCAGTTAGTGCACGGCGCCATCGACAGGCGGCGTAACTCTCTCGGGAGTAAGGTGCAGCCGACGCGCTACATAAAGACCACTCACAGCACGATTAAGACAAACAATAATTTGCTTCCTGCTAGATGTAGAAGAGGACCGCCACATAATACTTTCATAATTTACTCATTTTAATTAAGTGAACAATTTGCTACAAGAAAAGTGTAACCTTCACTCCAGTCGAATGAAAAAATTATTTATCGAGCGAAAAATTCATTCTTATAATAAGTGGCTGTATTTTCATTATCGTTTAAAGTGAAATTCTATTCTTTTGGAGTGACGTTTTGCTCCAAGAAATTAAAAGAGTACGTATATATTACGAGGATGTTTCTAAAATTTGTCAAATTTTTTATCGATTTAAAATTGTCGAATTTTAGACAACTGAAACACATTTGAATTTGTCTTTCGTAGGCATAAACTTATGGATCAGTTTTCATTGTCAAAATTTCTCGAATATTTTAGACTTAATGATTTATCGGGACTGGGTCCCCTTTTATTAAGATTTACTTATAATTTTTTATAGGATTTAGATTAGGATAATAATAATTAGGTTTAAATTAGCATAATAAATTAACAGATTTTCTTATTTCAAAGCAGGCAAAAATGTGTGTTTTATTAAAATTAATCCGGGGATGTAGGGGGAGGGCAAAATTCTCTCCTTGTACCCCGCCCACGCGTTCTCTGCACCACATAGGTTTGCAACTTTAAATATAACAGCGATATCATGTATCATGTTTATGAAACTTTTTTTGTTAATAACTTTTCAACGAATCACGAGCGGCGGCTAAAATCTCTTGAATATTACTCAGGAGGATGACCTTGATAACATTTGTCAAGGTCAAGGTCATCGGAGCTAGGTCCCCTTTTGTAAAGGTTTACCTTGGTCAATTGTTGTCAACGATAAGCATTCTGTTACTGTTTATTACTGGCAAATGAAAGTATCAATTTTTAGTTAGTTAATAACATATTTTTATATCATTTCTGAGCATTGCAATGTTTTAGGAATATTACATTCTGAGTGGAAAATACTGTTTATCCATTATACTTATCTTACTAGCTGGAAAATGCACACATTTAGATACAATTAATTCACAAAGTAAAGTTTATATACTCAAAATTTTTAATACAGTTTATGTCCCTCAACTTCCTTTTTCGAATACACTAGGGCTCATTCAAGAATTAAGTTAACATAGGCGGTATCTCCTTATGAGATTCTGCAGCCTTTTAGACTCACCAGAAACTGATTTCTCTCTCTCTCTCTCTCTCTCTCTCTCTCTCTCTCTCTCTCTGCAGATTATATTTTTATTGGTATTCATAAAATACAATGCTTAGTTTCCGAAAAATATAAAAGAGTATGTCTTTAGAAAACTTATTCTAGTATTGGCAATCTTTTTCTATTATATATTATTACTATTATTTCCATCTTATAAAATAAATTTATACAATTTATACAATTATATTTATACAATTACAAGTGAAGATACTAATTTTTTAGTAAAAACACACAATTTTTTTATATTTTTGCTATAAATTGTGTAACTTTTATCATTTATATAATTTTACATTTATTATACTTTTTACAGCACAATACAATAAAAGCTTTTAAAAACAATTGCGAAAAAAATCAAAGCAAAACTTCAGTTGCGTGTATAAAGTGAGAACAAGACAACGAATAGCAACCACAAGTCCGAGATAAAAGCAAAAGGGTTAAACGAGTAAACATTGTTAATTTGCACATGGAAAGCCGCTCCGATCCCGGCTAAAGGCCAAAAGGTCAACATTACCGCGGCTACGTGTATGCACGGTAAATAGTCTGCGCTCCTCTCTCTACAACCCCTGCCGAACGCTCGCCCGACTGGCGCTGAGTTTTCAGTCGGATCGTAGTCAAGGAGTCGCCCTCCTAACCGACCTAATTGTCTAATTGGCAAATAAATCCCATTGTTTTCCGATTGTGCGATCGATACGCGCTACTTGATTTAACGTGACCATTCTTTCAAGTATTTAGTATGGTGCGAAGTACCCCGCTCAGATAAGTACTTCTAAACGCTTTCCGTCTAGCTGAACAAGACAGTCCATACATCCATACGGTTAAATACTTGACACTGCAAGTGTCATAGCGCATACGTACGCATTGTGTGCACGACGTTTGCTGAAAAAAGCATGAAGCAAAGATTAATTTGTGTGCGTGTGCGTGTGCATGAGCGCGCGCATGAGCGCGTGCGAGTGTGTGTGCGTGTGCGGTGTGTGGCGTGTGCGTGTATGTGTGCGCGTGCGTGCGTGCGTGTGTGCGTGCGTGTGTGCGTGCGTGTGTGCGTGCGTGTG